>NC_092702.1:12814752-12892252 GCF_964275005.1 Diadema setosum
AACTAAATAATGTCGTACGTAAAAGTGAACTAAACAAATAAACAAACAAACAAACAAACAAACAAATCTGAAAGACAATTACGTCAATGTGGTGTCAATACATTCATGGGGGGGGGGGGTCTTACCCTGCAAATCTAGGCAACGTTCGCCGTGTATCACGTGAAGCATGACTAGGCACAAAATGACACCCTTCACAGTAGTCATTTGCCAGAGGTACCCCATCTCTCGTAATATGTGACATCCAAAAGTCCTAGTTATCCCCTTTTGTATCCACTTCGGAGCATGACATCAGCCGCCTCCGGAAAACAAAATGGTCCTGTATTCTTATAACATTGGTAGAAAAGTCGAGAGGAAATCGAAAGGGTCAAGTATGTTTCCAAACAATGATGGGAGATACAGTGTGCTGACTTTGCCAATGGCGATGAAATGCTAAAGCCTTTCGTGAATGGTACTTAGCTGCCCGGCAAGGTCAGACGCTCATAAGGATGAGAAGCCCTCAAACGTGATTTAGGAAGAGTTGATCTCAACCAAGGATGGGTATGACTGAAGTCGAAATGACAACTAATCTAACTGTTGATGTCCTTCTTCAATTTTCAAAGCATCACTTACAGAAGACAGCTAGTCAATGTTTAAGTGCCTGGCTGGACGTCTGAAAAGAGATATGGGGGAGGGTATATGATGGAAAACGAGAGAAAGGGAGCAAGAAACAGAGAAGGATACTGGTCCATTATATCTTACTCGAAAGAATACGGAAACGAAAGAAAGATAAGGCGAAGTTATTTTGCCCTTAAAAAATGGAAGAATGTGATTTATGCCAACAAAATGCGATACTTCTTTGAATCTCTACCTCTGATTGATTACGGTAATGTCAACTTCTTCCAGGTCAGTCCATCCCATCATGTCAATGACACAAACGAACAACGCACTACGGTATATGACCATCGTGTGCATCATCTGTTGCTCCAGTCTCCGGCTGAGCCAGGGAGCCGCCATCATCGACAGGTTTCGCAGGAGTGGGATTGTGGGCTCGAGTTCGTCGACGTCTCAAGATCAATGCACACTTGACTACGGTATACACCTACAACTCACAGCAATAGAGAGCGACATAGAGAGGATATTTCTCCTTCAATACGTGAGTATTGGTAACTCTTCCATGGTACAACATTCAGATGAACTGGGTCAATTTGTCATCATTTATCGGCCATGCATCAATTTCCTCATACCTACCCTAGACACAGTGTTATCTCAAAAATGATCTTGAAGAAAATTGGAAAGTGATTTTTCAATATCTTTGTCTTCCGGTTTACAATTTATTCATCCTCTCTCTTTCTCCCTCTGTCAAAACATATGACAGTCGACGGAGGAGAAATACAGTTATTGTATCGGATTAATTATGAATCAAAGCTTTACCAAATACTAGTGATCATAACATGCTCCCCATGACAAAATCCTTCGATCAAATATAAAACTATGGTTTATAGTCAGTAATATTGTTTGCGTGAATAATTCACACACACACACACACACACACACACACATATATGTGTATATATAATTATGATGTTCTTGTCAAGAGAAAAATTTTAACGCAATACAACATTTGTTGACGACGGTTGAATGGACAGTCTTGCAGAAAGATTTAGTAACCCTGTGTATATAGTGTATATATACAGTATATATAAAATAATGCAGTACCGATGAAGAAAAAAAAAATCATTTATGACTCTTCAAAGTCTTTTTTATTCTGTTTTTGTAAATCCCGATACAGGTTTCAGAAGGATGGGAACTATCACTGCTTGACGAAACCACGTGCTTCCCACATATAGAGGTACCCATAATATACATACTAGTAGTATACACTTAAAGGACCATGTTCTGTGTTTTATCTCGCGATCGCTATAGAATCACTAACAAAAGTTGCGTTATGTATGAACGTCTATTTCAGTCATATTGGCTACCACATATGTTGATCTCTTTAAGTAGAGATCCTGTCGAAAATGTTATATATCTGAACTGTGAATATTTATGAAAATCATGGAGCATGGTGAAGAGCAGTACCAAAATAGATTGCTGACTTTAATTATTCTCTTAGTTACCTGTCTTAGTCTCCTGCTATTGGCTGACATTAGCAAATGCTAACAGATTTTGTCCGAGAATCGTAGTCATTGGATAATCCAGAGCACCCCACCATCCGAGTCTGTTTGTTGCATTTTAACCCACTTTGTTCACACGAAAGCTCAGGCAACTCCCCCCCCCCAAAAAAAAAACAAAAAACAAAAACAAAAACAAAAACACAAACACAAACAAACAAAAAACAAACAAACAAACAAACAAACACACAAAAAAACAAAAAACAAAAAACAAAAACAAAACAAAGCAAAACAAAACAAACAAACCCACCCTCATATCAGACCTTAGACTGTTATTGATGTTGTTGTTTTTTAATGCGGAGATGATGAATTTAACTATCATGTTTTTTCATGTCTTTCTGACCTTGTTTCTTGTTTTCACACAGTCTTCATCAGGATATAACGGTCAGTGGATAGCTGCACGAGTGGAACAAATTCGCCAGGTCACCCCTTGGTACACGCGGATAGAGGACCACATTACAAAGGAAAATTCCGTGTTGCCAGTTGGCTTTCACTCAAGATTTATCAGCCTCGTCAACATGATCAATTCTACCCTAGACAGACTAGAATACAGGGTAAACAAAACCTTCTATAATACAACATAATTACTGTATAATCATCGCTATTACATAGTTATCATTATGTGCTAGAACCTACCAACGCTTTGGGTCAACAGAACGAAAATTTTCCTTTTTATATGATGATCTGCTCTCTGTAACTCCTTCAGTTCCGTTTATGTACATGTTTATGTTTTAAGATGGTAATCCCTAGAGTGAAAGGCACAAAGAAAAAAAAAGTATCTAGTGACACCCATAACGCTTTTGCAGCAAAGAATGGTCAAACTGGCGCTCTCTCATTAGTTCACACTAAGCAGCACTCAAATGTCATGAAAGGAAAATGCGTTGACTCAAGGAGTCTTTCACATTTCACTACTGTATGCCAGCCCAACAAATCAGAAAGACACAATCATAATTATCATGTAACAAGGAAAACTCCATGAATATTAGCATAGTCTCAGCAAAGCCTCTGTTGCGAAAGCCAAAATGTCAAAAGATCTTGCCTGAAACACAAGAGACTGATTTTTATATTCATCGAACATAAATGTTCGTACAATCACGATGAAATAGAATTCGTTCCCTCACACTTGATTTTAACTGTTAATTAGCAGTGGTTGAAATTTTCTCTCTGAATAAAAATTCAATTTTCTGTAGCTTACGTGCATTTAAAACCAGGAGCTGTTTGTTCTTTCTAGCTTTCCAACCCTGCAGTCAAAGGACCGCTTCCTGTTTTACCATCATGATTGAAGATGAGTAAACTTGATCCCAGAAAGAATATAATATACTTTATGAATAGTTCCATACATTTCGTATCATTTAGAATCCTCCAGATGTCCACCTCACTGAAACTGTTTGCATAATCCTCTCATCTCTCCTCCAGATGAACGGCCTGAGAAACCATTCCAGGTGCAATTGTCCGGATGACGTCTTAAATGCATCAGCGGTCCTAACAACAGACTGCTTTGTGAGTATATACATATTCGGCAACGACAAATAATGTGGCTATATGTGTATACTAAATGTATATATTTGTATGTTAATATGGAGTGTATTTGTCTGTTGTTGTTGTTTTTGTTTATACCTATTTTAAGGCTTGGATTCACCAAAAGGTTCCTCGAAACCTCTAGCAATAATCTTAAACCATGACTGCAATATAACCTCGCAGCTGTTTTCAGTCCAATTCTGGAGATATCCGGCGTCTATCTAGGCGCTTTTTTTTTCTTTTCGTTTTTACCTAGTTATAGGGGTATATATCACCATTATCGCAAAATTCTGTTATTTCCAGCATTAAAACTGAGCCAGTAAGATTTTCTTTAGTTTACTTTTTCTTTGCCTTTTATGCTTTCTTCCCTCAGATCCCTTCGCCACCGGAAGTCCTCCTGCCCGACACTCTTCTTCGCGACGTAGCTGGTATAATCAAGGTACTGTACCAGATTCTGCATGACCTGAACGCTCGCCGGGTGGAGCATGCAATTTGCTGATAGGTACCATACCAGATTCCCCTTCACATGATCTGCACTCGCTGACAATTCACTTTTTACCATCGCTGCAACACGGTATGCCATGACTGTGACGTCATGGCAAACTCATTCTTTCTTTGTCTGTTTGTTGTAGTTATTGTTACGCATTCGCATTCATTTATTGTTGTTGTTGTTGTTGCAATTTTTACCTAGAAAAATAAAAAGAGAGAAAGATAGAAAGATAGAGAGAAATTGGTTTCATATGAAGTGTCGTTCTGACCTTCTATGAAATTCACCTGAAATTTATGTCATCAAGTCAGCATCATTGTAATTGCTTAGACCTATCAGCTCCCGAATCACCACTACTCTCCGTGAATTGATAAATCCATGGTACAGCTCTTTGCACGGTGATGGTCACGAGGAGTCAATTGAAAAATTTCATAAGCAAGTGTTTTCACTGGTTGCCTATGTGGGAACCGCATTGTTTTCCTTGTAGAGTCTATACGACGGTTTTAGAATCTTGCAAATGCTGTGGACTGTTTGCAAACTCGTATTTGATGCGTTCTAAATGTAAATCATTATAAAACTGTAGATTCCAGTCAATGCAGTTCACTGGGGTTCATCCCCCCACCCATAATGCTCTAGAAGAACATAGCGTTCTCACCAAGATACGTTATGATTCAAATGAATTTTATGATTTAGATACTTATTTTCTTTTTAACGTAAACATCGACTCAGTAATAAATGTTAATAAAACCTTTTAAGGAGCTTTTCTGCCAGCTCTACGCCATGTTAATATGTTTCCAAAGTGAGACAGGAGATGCAATTAAGAGTAAACCTGAGATCTGAAAAGGACTTTCTGAAATTTCTACTTGTTGAAGAGAAAGCATGAGTTTCCTGTCATGTTAAAACAGTCGGGACATTTTAAAATATTTGTCTATGTAGATGTTTACACAATGTTTGCTTGTTTACTTGTCAGTCAGATTGATAGATATCCATGGCTTCCATTGCCTCTAACTTCACATATCAAGAAACTTGGATAGCTGTAAAGATATATGGATTAAATTTATTTTTCTGCATACAGATGTATTTAAGTTGTTGCCAAATTGCTTTTAAAGCTAATATATCTTGGTTCAAGCCTAGAATGTGTTCAAAGCCGTATTTAACCATTTTGAAATGTATTATACCGCCAACTGATATTCTATTGAAACCTAGTAAGTCTTTCTGAAGTAATTTATTGTACTATGATATGGCAACTGCGTTGCTTGTCCGCGTTGGGAAAGTGCAATTGAAACATGTTTGTCAAATGTAACTCTCCAGACGAATACCGAAAGGGAAACATCATTAAATGCAGTGAAAACATTGAATCCGTCTCATGCATGCTTTCATCCTAATTCGACAATCATTTTCTGTATACTTTTAATAATCTCAGATACGCCTACTCCCGAAAGCTGCTTTGCACGGTGCACTCTTAATGCCTAATTATTTTGTACGACATGAAAACTTGAGATGATGGTGGTGGTGGTGGTGGTGGTGTGTGTGTGTGTGTGTGGGGGGGGGGGGTATTTCAAGAAGCGTTTTGTCCGACGAATTTTTCAAGCAAAAATTTGTTCTCAGCCAATCATATGGAAGGATTTCAATAGATTATAACAGTTTGTCAGAACAAATATCTGACAAAATGCTTCATGATATGCCCTAGGACAGACATAGTGAATTAGAGAGAACACAAGAAAGAGGGAAAGAGAGGATGAGAGGGAGTAATGAGGGAGAGAAAGGGAAATTAGGAGATATGATAGAGGCTTAGACAAAAGCCTGTATCATCACTGGAAAATCTGAGGCAGGTAATAGAGACTATCTCATATCATTTAAAGCCCTGTTGTTCTTCGTTGGTTATAGTTTGTTACTCAGAAGGTTCGTTAATCCGAAAATGAAAGAAGGTATTTGTAATTCCAAAGGTTCGTTAGTACAGTGCGTACCTTCTTTTCATTTTTAGATTAACGGATTAACGAACCTTCGGAGTACCGAACCCTCGGAATAATTTCACAAATATTCGGATTGACGAACCCTATCTTATTTTCTGATTAACGAATATCTACCTATAAGGAATGTGTGTGTTTGGGAATAATGAAACTTCGGAATAACGAACATCACCCTTCTTGGTCATCATATCTCAACTGTTATTCAGGTGCTCTCAAGTGGCAACCTCACATGAGGGGGCGCTTTTATTTTTAAACCACCGTCATAGCCTGACGGTAGATAGAGGACATTCATCTCTTCCGTCATCGTATGGCTCATTAAAACCAGTTCGGACTTAAATTGATTTATAGGTAAAGTCATGATATCAGATATGATACACATATGATATACATGCTTAAAAGAAAACTGTACTGACATTTTCTAATTGTCTGATAATTCTAATCTACATTTTTTGATGCCTACTACTGGAAAGAGAGGATTGTAAAACCCAGGATAAGCCTGTAATGATTTTTTGAAAAAAATGAAAACGAGCAAGCCATGGAACGATCCACACAATTTGGCCTACGTCACAGGTGCTCTTTGTGCACAACTCCGACATTAGCAAGACGAACTACATAATGCCAATTTACTGATGAAATCTCACACGAAGCACTCCAAAAGCTGTTATTTAGTATAATTGCAATATGGTGCTATAATAAATATGTTAAACAATATCTATTAATCTTTAAAAGCAAGCTCTTCAACAGCTTTTTATTAAGATAAAACTTGTGGGGAAATTCCAGATATGCAAAATGAAATTGGCATCGTTATCCAAACGTGCTGCCCATAGAAGACCGTGTGTAAGTAACGTTACGCATTGATGATCATGATCGAGCGATGGTTCGCCAGCAGTGCAGTTCAAACTATCTAACGTAGATGAGGGCTGAGTGAATCTAAATCCAAATGTAGATAGACTCTCTTCAACGGCACGCATGATTTACGCTTAGTGAGATGAAAACGGTACCCAGTACACATAGACTCTGAAATACTAGAACTAGGACTAGGACTACTGAGCAGTCAAGGAGTAGGTTCTACGTGGCAGTCCAAGTTTTGATGAGTAGGCCCTACACTCACTCACCGTCGACATTGCAGCTGTAGGCCCTATGTGCACAGCGCTAATAAGGCACAGCGTAACGTTACATACCCTGCTGCCAGAACTTGAAGAAAGTCCAGACGAAAGTCCAGACTCCAGATCTAGATCTGGACCCTTGTCCTGCAGGCACTGTTGTTCCTGTGCTGAATTTTTCATGTAAGGTATCTGCTTTATGGATTTCCGATGTTTTGTAGTCGAGTAAATCTCATAGTGGTGTTCTTTACACCAAGGACTAATGGTAGATCTAACATTTTGTTTCAGTAGGCCTACTAGGACCCATATCTCGGAAGAGTGGCCTGACCACGTGGATTCTAACACAGTGTCGCCGCTTCGCGATCCCAGCGCTGGTGTAGGTATAGTGCTAGCGTACTTCGTATCCATGTAGATATCTCAAAATTCACCTTGCCAAATGGCACCAAACTCACAGGAAATACTTTATGATTCATATCCAACAGCTCACGTTAATTGGAAACAAATCACATGTCGGGAAGCGTAAGTGTAGATGTCGACTTTCCTGTCGGCGTCGCTAAAAATAATCTGCTCTACGACTAACATGAGTGATTGCGGCCAGGCCCTACCTAGAGTGTCTATCTGCTGCGCACGCACAGACTGAAGTTAGCCATTTAATATCATGAGACAAATCTTTCAAGTAATCGGGGGCAATAAATAAATTTACAAATTATTTGTGGTAAGTTGAATGAAAAATGTAGTTCCTATATCACACAAGTCGCAAAAATCATTACGCTTTTGAGTTTAGTTCTCGCGTAAATTCCCCGTTCGCACAGTACTAGTCGGCTAACTTCATTTTTAGATTGTGCATCTTGCGTTCGCCAAGATCTCTCGCGAAGAGTGATTTTTTTTTTGAGTGACGACTTGAAAGTCGGCGTCAATATTGATACTTCTCGATTACTGATTTCGTTCAAATATAAGAGAATACTTTGAAATATGCTATGAAGCATATCCTGTAATTTTGGTGCGATTTGGTTCAGTGAAATTTGAGATATCTACATGGATAGAACAGTACACAAGCGCCGCCTGCTAGCTAAATTAGGCCTAAGCGTCGTCTGCTACTCGATACGAATTAACGCACGCGTAAGCAAGCACTTGTAATCAGTAATAGTGAGAGCACCTGTGACATCATAACATCCGGGCTCGTCAGCTCATTAGCATAATTCTCACCTAAAAAGTTCCATTTGTAACATTGAATTACGGACTTAATCGTCATGAAATTTTGATTCTGTTTGCACCGCTGGGTCTTTTGGAATTAAAAGAACAACATATAAAAAAAAATAAAAAACCGGTAAAATGCCCTTTTAAGCGATATATTAAAAGAATTGAAAAAAGTTAAAGAAAACAACATACAAATAAGTTTTTAAAAACCCGCTTCAATAGCCAGCAAAAACTTCGTAGTCCTGCTAAGATAAGGTCAAAAGAAGTAGGCCTACTGATAGAAATATTGTTTAGAATTATAAAACATAGATTAAATCCGTATAATTCACAAATAAGCGGATTAGGATGAGATATGAACAATATATTGAATTATTGTTTAGTTATAGGAATATAAAGTAGAAAAATGTAGTACACGTACATTCTTTCCACAGGCCGCTATGTGTTTCTTTTGATCGTTATAATTATATGGCGATATTGCAGAAATGAATAAGGTTTGTTCTATGCTTTTTGGTGAAAGTAAATCAACTATAACAAAATCAATTTGTGATCACGAGCTCGCGAAGAGAGAGTCCCCAAGAGAAAGAAAAAAAAAACAAACAAACAAGAAATAAACAGAGTATAAACTGGTTTCATAATTCAACCTAGAGAAATGTCACACTGCTATAGTAGATCTGCCCTTTCTGATTTTTGATTGTTTCAAAACTACATGGGAAATTTTGTCTTAATCTTGATCATATATATATATATTATGTATATACATATATTGAAGAAACAAACTGGTAATGCATTTTTTGGCCAATAAAGCATGAGTTTATTCGACTTAAATTTTCGGCGTCCTACGCCTTCTTGACTGAAGTCTTGAAAAAGGCGTAGGACGCCGAAAAATGTGAGTCAAATAAACTCATGCTTTATTGGCCAAAAATGCATTACCAGTTTGTTTCTTTATTTCTTTGTGGAGCCAATACGTGAAATTTCAACATGTTTATAAATAAATATATATATATATCACCGACGGGACAAATAGGCGTCCACTCGGTATTTAAGTAAATACAAAAGAAATATAAATATTAAAGTTGGAGAGCAATTTTCTAAATCCGTTGTTCAAATAAGAAGACTGGGGGAGAAAGAACGACGCATTCTTTTAGATTGAATATCAAATTTTTTCTTTTTTAGAAATTCTGAATAACAATTACAAAATGATATATTTTGGAATACAAGAATACAAAGAATGAAATTAAAATTTAAACTTAAAACAACGCAACACTGTGTTCAAGGTAGAGAGCTAAACCATCTCCATCGTGATCCAGGCTGTGCACATCAGAAGAAACAAAATGATACAACAATAGTTTAGCGAATATCTCATCATATTAAAAGAGACAGATCCACGTGATAATAACAACGAAAATAACAGCTATTCTGTTAATAATAATAGCAACAATTGTAATAAGAAAATACACGATAAGATAATCATGATAATGAGAGAGGAAATAAGAAGATGAAGTAAAAAAGGAGAAGAAGAAGTAGAAGAAGACGCAGAAGGAAAAGAGGGAGAAGAAGATAGCGATGAAGTAAAATAATACTTTCACGTAATAGTGTGTCGAAAATAAGATACATCTATCAAGAAATGAGGAAATACACCAATGAAAGCAAAGACCTGCAAAACCTCTCACATCAGGTGACAAACTATTGGCGACCTTTGCAAAACAAGGGTACAAATATTCATAAAAACATATTGGATATAAGCCTCGCCAACGTAGTATTGTATTACAAATATTTACAATTTACAAAGGTTATAATTACCGTTAAAACAGGAGACAGACAACAAAGTCCTGACAAACCCCGTGATGGCGAGAGTATGCCTCAGCCACCTGCAAAACAAGATCATTGTTAACATAATAATAACAGTATTGTTGACGTCATAATAACACCATTATTTCGTCATATTCCCATCCAGGGTAGCAAGCAGGGGTACGCGCATGCACCTAGAAGGATGCGCGCATCAAGAAAGCGCTACCCCGGCCCCGCGCGTGCCCCAAAAGTAAGCCACATAGCGCATTTGGACACCGGCACACCGCACACGAAAATGGCAAAATATACAAATTTCTTATTCTTTGCGTTAGATAAATCTACATTTACAACAATTCAATCCTTCGCATTGACAATGCAACATCAAATAAATCATATCATCAGAGAGGCAGGAAAGATCTGAACAAGATGCACCTACTCAAAGAATGTCAACGAAATTCTTTATCTTAAATTAACTGGCACACATTTAGCCTTGTAAATGAATTCATTACGGCTAGAATTCGACAAAGTGTAATCTATCAATATTCAATGACTCTCCTTTACTTCGGCATCAGAGTGCCTAATAAATTTCAACAAAATTACTTCAAATAACTCTGTAAATAATCAATATTTGCATACATTGTCACACAATGAATAAAAAGATATCTACTTAACATTTGTTCAAACTTACCGATATTAACTGGTGTTAAATGTGGTTTAATTATCCACAAAACAAACGAGAGTGCGGCGTGTCCGGTAACGTTGGACTCGGATCAGCTCAGTGGATGGAAGCGTTCTTTTGTTATGATTTCTTCTATGACAAACAGTTGCGCATGCGCATTAACAAAAATACACAGAAATAAGCAGTAGTAAAGGGGGCATACGTGTTGAAATATTTTGTATCATAACACTCACCCGCACTTTAAAATTATTGTTGTCCTCAACAATAAGTGAAATTAGACCAATATGAATGAGATGAACAAAGTTATTACATTAATGTGACAAACATACTAGCCTGCATTAGACACTGAGGTGGAGTGCTCGCTTCCATAGCGTTGTGGTTTCCTCCTCGTTCTTGTTGAGCCTCGACATTTTTTAAGAGTCTGTGCCGCTTCCTCGACCGCAAGTTCCTCTTCCTCGTCATCACTTGAGAACGTGCAGGCAGTAAGTAGATTTCGATGGACCGTTTTGCAATTGCCTTCGTCGTTACGTATGACATAAACGTCCTGTTGTGGCATTCTACTTTCTACAGTCCATGAGTTGCCAGCCACCTGTCTGCGAGTTTCTGCCTACCAATAATGGCTTTATTGGCTAATAAAACTCTGTCGCCTTTGCAAAACGGTGCTTCTCTCGCTGCAGTGTCGTAGATCCCTTTCATTTTCTTGCGGGCAGTGTCCGCTTGTTTCTCGGCAGCGCGATAAGCTTCCCGTAGCGTGTTGTGTAGATCGCCAACATAGGCTGATACTTCCTGGGGCTCGTCTTCATCAACATCGTCGTTTCCAGCCATGAGATCGAGAGGAATGCGAGGCTCACGCCCAAACATCAGGAAGAATGGCGAGTAACCGGTACATGAATGCCTTGTGGAATTGTAGGCATGTGTCATTGACTCCACATATTCTTTCCAGTTAGGCTTCTGTGAAGGTTCTAGTGTTCCAAGCATGTTTAGGAGAGTTCCGTTGAACCTCTCAGTCATTCCATTCCCCTGGGGATGATATGGAGTGGTTCTGCTCTTCTCCATGCCAAGGACTTCGCAAAGTTCCTTAATTACAGCTGCCTCGAAACACCTGCCCTGGTCGCTGTGAATGCGTTCTGGTATGCCATAATGTACAATGTACCTACTCCAAAGTGTCTTTGCAACAGTTGATGCCGTCTGATCCCTGGTGGGGAAGGCTTGTGCGTGTCGGGTGAAGTGATCAGTTATCACCAAGATGTTTTCTAGTCCACCTCTTGACGACTCCACGCTTAGAAAATCAAGGCAAACCAGTTCAAGTGGTCTCGTACTCTTGATCGGCATTAGTGGGGCTCTCGATTTGCATTCCTTAGTCTTCCTGACAGTGCATCGTCGACATCGTGAGATATATTGTTGGACAACAGATTTCATACCTGGATAGAAGAATCTGTCTTGCATGAGAGCCAGTGTCCGCTCAACACCAAGGTGGCCCATATCTCGGTGTGCTCTATGCAGTGTCTTCTTCCTCATGCCCTTCGGCAGAACCAACAGCTTGCGGTCATCCGGTCTGACATGAACTCCCTCTTCACAAATCTCTAGTCGATTCCAATGACGAACCAGCATCCTCACAGGGACCTTTTCCTCCTTCAGTTCTCGTGATTTGGGTTTGTTGCGCGTCTGAAGCAGCTCAATGACGCGTTGTATAGTCGTATCTTGTCTTTGACATTGGGCGATTTCACAGAGGGACATGCCTGGAACCACCGTTGAAGCCTCTTCCTCTGCATCACGCACTTCCATGACATTGACTTGAACTACTTTTACTGGCGACGGGTCCTCTTCTGTGCGAGTGGTTCCTGAACAAGAGAGATCCAGCGTCCTTCTCACATCATCTGACGAGAGTCTGGAAAGACTGTCAGCATTATCATTCGACTTTCCTGATCGGTACTTGATATCGAGGTTACATTGAGCCAGATCATTCACCCAGCGTTGACCGTGCGCATCGAGGTGTGCCTTTCCGAGCACATACGTTAGAGGATTGTCTGTCACTGCAGTCACCTTCCTACCAAGAACGTAGTCTCGAAACTTCACGGTTGCCGCCCAATGTAGAGCTTTGAATTCCAGCTTGTGTGCTGGATACCTTGCCTCTCCGGGTGATAAGCTTCTGCTGGCGTAAGCAATCACTCGCTCCTTCCCGTCCTGTTCCTGCGCTAAGACTGCTCCTAGACCAGATATGGATGCATCAGTCTGTAGAATGAAAGGCAGTTCAAAGTCAGGGTATGCAAGAATTGGAGCCGATATCAAAGTCTCCTTCAGACATTGAAAAGCTTCTTGACATTGCGGGGTCCAGATGTCTGCTACGGCTGATCGTTTGCCTGGTTTCACCTTGCTTCCAACCAGAGCGAACAATGGATTAGCCTTCTTCGCATAATCTCGAATGAAGCGTCTATAGTATCCTGTAAAGCCGAGGAAACTTCTGACTTCCTTCTTCGTCTTGGGAATAGGCCAGTCTTTCACGGCTGCGATCTTTTCCGGGTCGGTAGCTACGCCTTCCTCTGAAACGACATGCCTGAGGTACTTCACTTCTTTCCTTAGAAAGTGACATTTACTTGGTTTCAGTTTAAGGCCATGCTGCCGCAACCGGGTGAAGACCTGCTCTAGTCTTTTCAAATGTTCCTCCAGAGTAGAACTTAAGATGATTACATCATCTAGGTATATCAATAACTCGCTGAGATGCATGTCACCGAATACCGTATTCATCAAACGCTGAAAAGTCGCTGGGGCGTTCATCAGTCCAAAAGGCATTCTTGTGTATTCATACAGTCCCATTGGAGTAGTAAAGGCCGTCTTCTGCCGGTCCTTTTGTGCCACTTGGACTTGGAGATATCCTGACATCAGATCAAGGCTTGTGAAGTATTTAGCTTTTTGCAGCGCATCCAGGGATTCATCAATTCTGGGGAGGGGAAAGGCATCGCGAACTGTACGGGTATTCAACTTCCTGTAGTCCACACAGAGCCGAATTCTACCGTCTTTCTTCCTGACGATAACGATAGGCGATGCAAAGGGACTTTTACTTGGTTTGGTGATCCCGGCTGCTTGAAGCTCCTTCAAATGGTCCTTCACTTCACTGAAGTCAGATGGGGAAATTCGTCTGTAAGGCATACGAAAGGGGGTCGGGTCAATGAGAGGGATGTCATGTACAATTGTGTCAGTACATCCAAAGTCTTCCGGATCCTTGGAAAAGACATCTTCGTTTCTCTGCAACAGTTCCTCCAGTGCCTTCATTTCGGGAGGCGTCAGCTCACCAGTCGGTAGGTTCAAATCAGGAATCTGTGTCTTGACTTCTTGACTGAAAATATTCACCAATATCTCTTGAGGGGAGGCATAGTCTTCCAACTCAATTTGTTTGCCATCAGCTTCATTTTGGATCTCCGGCATTTGAGTTACTATATCCAACTTCCCAAGTGGTGTATTTCTGTTCAAAGTCATTGTGTTTGCAGACATGTTAGACACTGTTACCGTCACCTTCTCGTTTTCGACAGGAGAGAATGTAGCATCTACTTTGATACCGTGCGAATCATAGCCTTCGACCAGAGCCATAAAACTGCGCCCACGTGTGCACTCTGGAGTACTGGCCCTGATTTCCATGCGCTGTCCTGGATTTATTGTTAGCGGTTTCTTTCCCTCAAACCGTATATCTCCAACGTATCCAGTCTCGTCAGCAAGATCAAGGCCATCACAGTTCAATACCTGGAACGCCAAGAAGTAGGGAGTCGACATCTCCTTTACTTTTGCCATGAAGTCCTTTCCGTACATCGTGTGAATTCTGTCACGGGATGCACGTAGAGCATTGGTGCCTAACAAGCAAGATACTTGTCCATCCTGTCCAATTCCTGGGACTACCAAAGCCGGCACTGATTTCACTTCAGTCCCGAGCATTTGAATGTCTAATAGGATGATACCGTCATGAGGAATGTCTTGACCTCCGGCTCCTTCTATTCTTACAGGACTTAATTGGATTTCTTGCTTCTGGAGGTGGGGGTTGCTTAAGACAAAGTCTTTTGTGATCGTCGTTATCTGAGAACCAGTGTCTAAGATAGCCGTACACGGTTGACCACAAATCATCACCGTAGTGTTGTTCACTGGTCCTATTAACGATTCACCATGGCCATGCTTCACCTCTCCTCCTTTAGGGCTGCGTTGCTCATATAATCCTACACCCACAGATTGCCCTTCATCTGTGGATCGTCCTAGTTTGACTGCGTATGAAGGGTTGGGCAGGAGCTGGCGATGTGCCCAGGTTGTCTGCATCGGTAACAGATCAACAGTTGTCGGCGGATCTGTCTTTCTCCTTTGTTAACTTGTTCCTTTTCTTGAAGCCGCTGTTCAAGACTCTTGATGTGACGGTGCTGTTCCTCTATCGTTTGATGGAACAGGTCCATCTGTCTCTCCTGAGTAACGGCCAGCTCGTTCACCATCTTCACAACTTTATCCAGATCTTGGGTGTTTCCCTCTTTCCCTTCCTTCGGCCTGGTCTGCTGTCTGTACACTTGGGCAGAGGCAAGTTTCTCTTCCGCACGATGACCCGTAATTCTTTCCGAAGCTCCCGGAATGACATGTCTCTTGGCCTCATTGGTGCCAGACGGGCTCTCACCTTCTGATTGCGTAAGCCGTACATGAACTGTGTGGTTAGCATAGCGTCACGGACCGACTCTCCACAGAGGGCTGCCTGGTCACGATCTCGTGCAGTCCTTAGTTTAGCCTCTAAAGCTACTGCGTACTCCGACGGCGTCTCATTGGCTTGTTGCGTGCGTGAGTAGAAGTTTGCCATGGGTGATGATGTGACATCACTATCCCCATACTCATCGAGCAGTTCTCTGAATGCCCTCTCGGCCGACAGTTCTCCTCCCTGAAGCTCTAGATTCAGGACCAGGTCACGAGCCCTACCACCCGTGTGTCTGACGACTTCGTTAAAACTCGCGCGGGGAGAAATGTTTCCTCTAGAATCAAGAAGGTAACGCATGTCACGCACCCAGTCATCAACACTCATACCCCCTTTACCTGTGAACACATTAACACTCTTCAACTGCTGTGATACAAGGAGCGTCGGGGTGGAGCTGGAGTAGCGTCCATGATGAACTTCTGGGGCAGGCATCGGGTCGAATCCGGCCAGCTGTAGGGGTGATAGCCTTGCTGTCGTCATGCTGGGTGTACGTTGAGAAACGGGGGTGTCACATGGTGATTCATACGGCGTGATGGGAGACAGATGTGGTGGTCCTGGTGTATCCATCGTGGTCAGGTAGTCCTCGGTCCACAGTCCACAGTGTTGCGTTGGTTTTGTTTAAATATTTATGAATTCAGTTATAATATCGCTAAAACACAAATTGCGGTGATCGTTCTTTCATTCAATCTTCCCGGGTTTCGGCACCAAAAATTATGTCACCGACGGGACAAATAGGCGTCCACTCGGTATTTAAGTAAATACAAAAGAAATATAAATATTAAAGTTGGAGAGCAATTTTCTAAATCCGTTGTTCAAATAAGAAGACTGGGGGAGAAAGAACGACGCATTCTTTTAGATTGAATATCAAATTTATTCTTTTTTAGAAATTCTGAATAACAATTACAAAATGATATATTTTGGAATACAAGAATACAAAGAATGAAATTAAAATTTAAACTTAAAACAACGCAACACTGTGTTCAAGGTAGAGAGCTAAACCATCTCCATCGTGATCCAGGCTGTGCACATCAGAAGAAACAAAATGATACAACAATAGTTTAGCGAATATCTCATCACATTAAAAGAGACAGATCCACGTGATAATAACAACGGAAATAACAGCTATTCTGTTAATAATAATAGCAACAATTGTAATAAGAAAATACACGATAAGATAATTATGATAATGAGAGAGGAAATAAGAAGATGAAGCAAAAAAGGAGAAGAAGTAGAAGAAGACGCAGGAGGAAAAGAGGGAGAAGAAGATAGCGATGAAGTAAAATAATACTTTCACGTAATAGTGTGTCGAAAATAAGATACATCTAACAAGAAATGAGGAAATACACCAATGAAAGCAAAGACCTGCAAAACCTCTCACATCAGGTGACAAACTATTGGCGACCTTTGCAAAACAAGGGTACAAATATTCATAAAAACATATTGGATATAAGCCTCGCCAACGTAGTATTGTATTACAAATATTTACAATTTACAAAGGTTATAATTACCGTTAAAACAGGAGACAGACAACAAAGTCCTGACAAACTCCGTGATGGCGAGAGTATGCCTCAGCCACCTGCAAAACATATCCATTTCATCATTACTCACTGTCAAGTGTGTGTGTTCGTCCCTCGTTCTCGAGGATGACCAATGACATCAATTGGCTCGATGGGTTCGGAGGTGGCTGATGAGGCCAATGTGGGCAAGAAAGCCTCTCCCACAGGTAGGGCAGAAGTGGGTAGGGGCTACACTGCTGGGGTTGGCTGCTCTTGCTTTTCGCATCTGGCGTTTGTGCTCTGCCTGCTTGACGCGCTGCTCCTCTGCTCTACGGGCCCCTATAGCAATAGCGTGGCGCCAGGAAGGGCGATCTGCGGCAAGTGTCTCCCAGGACTCGGTGTTGATGGAGAAGTCTTTTAGGTAGAACTTCAGGTTGTCTTTGAAGCGCTTCTTTTGTCCTCCCACCTTACGCTTATTCCCATCAGCGAGTTCCCCATAGAAAAGCTTTTTCGGGATGCGGTCGTCAGACATGCGGGTGACGTGGCCTGCCCATCTCACCTGGGCCTTGCGGATTTTGGTAATGATGCTGGGGATGCCTGCCCGCTTCAGTACCTCTGTGTCCGGAACTTTATCCTCCCAGCGGATGCGAAGGAGGTTGCGGAGGCATCGCATATGGAAGTGGTTGATTTGCCTCTCATGTCTCCGGTACAAAGTCCAAGTTTCGCAGCCATAGAGAAGCGTGGTGAGAACAACTGCACAGTAGACTTTCAGCTTTGTTGAAAGGCTGATCCCTCTCCTCTCCCAAACATTTTTTCTGAGTCTCCCAAAAGCACTGCTGGCTTTAGAAATCCTGTTGTTGATCTCAGCATCAATTGTGACACAGTTGGAGAGGGTACTGCCCAGATAGGTGAAGGTCTTTGCTGCCTGGAGGGTCTGTCCGTTCACCTGGATTTGTGGTTTGTGGTACTGGCTCCCTGGGGCTGGTTGGAACATCACTTCAGTCTTCTTGGTGCTGATGGTGAGGCCGAAGTTGTCACAGGCTGAGGAGAATCTGTCCATCTGCAACTGCATCTCGTCCTCACTATTGGCATTGAGTGCGCAGTCGTCAGCAAACAAGAAGTCTCTGATGACGGTCTCCTTCACCTTCGTGATGGCCTTCAAGCGCCTAAGATTAAAGAGCTTTCCATCCGACCTGTACCTAATGTTGATGCCAGGTTCGCAGTCTTTGAAGGCGTCTGAGAGCATTGCCGAGAACGTCATGCTGAATAGTGTCGGGGCCAGGACACAGCCCTGCTTTACTCCATTTGTCACTGGAAAGGCATTGGAGAGTTCACCATTGTCAAGAACTTTGGCAGTCATCCCATCGTGAAACTGGCGGACAATTGTGATGAACTTCGGGGGGCAGCCAAACTTTCCCATAATTTTCCAGAGTCCCTCACGACTAACCGTGTCGAAGGCCTTGGTCAGATCGACAAAGGTTGTGTATAAGTCACGATGCTGCTCAATGTACTTCTCCTGAAGCTGGCGGGCAGCAAAAATCATGTCAGTGGTACCTCGACCTGCACGGAAGCCGCATTGACTTTCAGGGAGATGACCCTGCTCCAGATGTTCCAGTAAGCGATTGAGGAGGACTCGGGCCAGGATCTTGCCTGCTATAGACAGGAGGGAGATGCCTCGATGGTTGTCACAAGCCTGGCGATTTCCTTTCCGTTTGTAGATGTGAACAACTGTAGCATCTCTGAATTCTTGTGGTAACTGTTCTTTGCTCCACATGGATTGGTACAGCTTGGTGAGCTTAATGAGGGTGATTGGGCCACCCTTTTTGTACACTTCAGCAGGGATGGAATCAGAGCCTGGGGCTTTCCCACTAGACAGCTGTGTGATGGCTGTGTCGATTTCCTTCTTTGAAGGGGGCACATCAAGCTTGTGATTTATGGGCACCTGGGGAGGCGATTGATGGCTTCATTGTTGATCTGGGCTGGTCGATTTAGTACGCTGTTGAAGTGTTCAGCCCATCTATCTAGAATCAGCTTCTTCTCTGTGAGCAGCGTAGAACCATCAGCACTGAGAATTGGGGATGATCCGGACGGTTTTGGCCCATAGACTGCTTTCAGGGCATCATAGAAGTTCTTCATGTCGTTTCTGTCGGCAAAGCTTTGGATCTCATCGGCCTTAGCACTAAGCCAAGAGTCTTTCATGTGGCGTAGTTTTGCTTGGACCTTGCTGCTGGCCTTGGTGAATGCAGCTTTCTTTGCCATGCTGGAGGGATCATTCTGATGTAGACGTAGAAGGTTGTGTTTAGTATCTAAGAGCTCCTGAATTTCTGCGTCGTTTTCATCAAACCAGTCTTGATGGTACCTAGTGGCTGGACCAAGGCATTCAAGGGCGACAGAGTGAACAGCATCCCTAAATGTTGCCCACTGATCCTCGATGCTAGACTGGTTTAGCTGAAGGTCTGCTATGTTGTTATGCATGTGTTCTTGGAAGTCTTGCAGCTTCTTGGGGTCTTTGAGATTGTTGACATTCAGTCTCTTTTTTACTTTCTGGCCCTGTGGCCTTCTCTTGGGCTGGATTAGGAGTTTCAACTTTGAAATGATCAGGCGATGATCCGTCCAGCAGTCAGCACCACACATGGCCTTAGTCACTCTCACGTCCTGCCTGTCCCTCGCTCTGACGATCACATAGTCAATAAGATGCCAATGCTTCGAACGAGGGTGCATCCATGACGTCTTGTTCCGAGTCGGTAGTCGAAACATGGTGTTGGTGATTACTAGGTTATGAGAGGAGCAAAATCTGAGGAGGAGATGCCCGTTGCTGTTACAGTTTCCAATGCCATGTTTTCCTACTACATTGTGCCAGGCATGATAGTCGGCCCCTACTCGAGCATTGAAATCACCAAGGATAATGAGCTTTTCAGACTTTGAAGAAGCGATGAGAGAATCAAGTTCCTCATAGAATTTGTCCTTGACCTCATCAGGGTTTGTCATGGTCGGAGCATAGGCACTAATGATGGTTGCACTTGTCTTCTTTCCAAGTGGGAGATGCATTGACATCAGACGGTCATTGAGTCCCACAGGGATGCTTGCTAGTTTCTGCACGTGGATGGATTTGACAGCAAATCCAACACCAGTCTCTCTTCTCTCTTTACTGCTACGTCCACTCCAGAAGAATGTGTAGCCACCACCAATTTCAGTTAACTGACCTCTCTCTGCTAACCGTGTTTCGCTAAGAGCAGCTATGTCAACATTGTAGCGAGCCAGTTCTCTGGCGACCAGTGCAGTGCGTCTCTCTGGCCTGTTTGCTTTCGTGTCATCAAGTAGAGTTCTCACATTCCATGATGCTAGGGTGAGCGCTTTTGTTTTCATTTTTCTTGTGTTTCGACCGCTAGAGGGGGATCCCCGCCAGCCGCGGTATGCTGGCCAGGGTAAGATGAGGCAGACTATGTTTAGGGCACCTTTTCTAGCCCCGTCCTCTTGCTGAGGAGGCGAGCAGAGCGATCCTCAAGAGGGCTGCTCGGTCGCTCAGAAGGCTGCCGAACTCCACTGCCGCCTCGGTCCAGTGAAGAGCGACCACATGTCCTGAGCCGCCTGTGTGTAGGTTTACGACTACAGCTCCCAGTGTATCCGCACCTGCTGCTTCACCGCTCCCCTATCGCCACAGGACTTGAAGGTTGCCAAATTGGCGATGTCATGACTTTTGGGGCACGCGCGGGGCCGGGGTAGCGCTTTCTTGATGCGCTTTCTTGATGCGCGCATCCTTCTAGGTGCATGCGCGTACCCCTGCTTGCTACCCTGGATGGGAATATGACGAAATAATGGTGTTATTATGACGTCAACAATACCGTTATTATTATGTTAACAATGATCTAATTAGCATATTATGCTAATTAGATCATTTTTAACATAATAATAACGGTATTGTTGACGTCATAATAACACCATTATTTCGTCATATTCCCATCCAGGGTAGCAAGCAGGGGTACGCGCATGCACCTAGAAGGATGCGCGCATCAAGAAAGCGCTACCCCGGCCCCGCGCGTGCCCCAAAAGTAAGCCACATAGCGCATTTGGACACCGGCACACCGCACACGAAAATGGCAAAATCCACAAATTTCTTATTCTTTGCGTTAGATAAATCTACATTTACAACAATTCAATCCTTCGCATTGGCAATGCAACATCAAACAAATCATATCATCAGAGAGGCAGGAAAGATCTGAACAAGATGCTTCTACTCAAAGAATGTCAACGAAATTCTTTATCTTAAATTAACTGGCACATTTTTAGCCTTGTAAATGAATTCATTACGGCTAGAATTCGACAAAGTGTAATCTATCAATATTCATTGACTCTCCTTTACTTCGGCATCAGAGTGCCTAATAAATTTCAACAAAATTACTTCAAATAACTCTGTAAATAATCAATATTTGCATACATTGTCACACAATGAATAAAAAGATATCTACTTAACATTTGTTCAAACTTACCGATATTAACTGGTGTTAAATGTGGTTTAATTATCCACAAAACAAACGAGAGTGCGGCGTGTCCGGTAACGTTGGACTCGGATCAGCTCAGTGGATGGAAGCGTTCTTTTGTTATGATTTCTTCTATGACAACGACAAACAATTGCGCATGCGCATTAACAAAAATACACAGAAATAAGCAATAGTAAAGGGGGCATACGTGTTGAAATATTTTGTATCATAACACACACACACACACATATACATATATATATATATATATATCAAGAGTAAAAATCAGTCGTATAAACACCGCAGGAGCCAAAAAATTGGACTGACGTTTCGGTCAAAGACCTTTATCAAAGTAAGTCTGAACATAAACAATTTGATGCAAGAAACGAAGAAGACGCATAAGTTGCCAAGATACAATATACAAATGATGCACAGGATAGAGTGCGCACTCGAGGGTATTTACAATTGTGAAACATGCACTACATTGTAAATACCCGAGAGTGAGCTGCATCTCCACTAACGCAACGAAATAATCCTGTGCATCATTTGTTTTATAAAATGGGTCGAAAACTAACATTTTTCACGTACCTTTGTGGGTCAATACCAGTCAGCTACATGTGGCACTCGCTCAAGAATCGATGTCCGAAGATGTTCGTCCCAAACATTTACGCATGTCGCACTCGGAAATCCCGCACATATAAGTACTGTACGTATAAGAGTATACGTACGCCACACATGTTATGCACACAAGAAAGACCAGCCGTGCCGGCAGCCCGAACTAGAAGTTGTTTACAGGATTGACAGCGCGTATAGTAGCGCGCGACGCACTTGTAACAACTGATTGAGTGCGCACTGCTAGTGTAAACATTGTGACATCAGGCCGTGCATGTTAGTGAGAAATTGATGCACGCGCACGTGACTCATTTCAGCGCTTCCAATTGGCTACATTCTTGAATCATTTTATAATATACTAATGATGCACAGGAAAGAGTGCGTTAGTGAAGGTGCGGCGCACTCGAGAGTATTGACAATGGTGCAACATGCACGAGGCGCAGCCGAGTGCATGTTGCACCATTGTCAATACTCGAGGGTGCGCCGCACCTTCACTTACGCCACGAAATAATCCTGTGCATCATTAGTTTTATAAAATGGGTCTATGAGTTATTTACTTACCTATAAACGTCGAAGTGAAGTAAACGTCAACCAAATTCAAGATGAAGAAGTAGTGAAGTGAAGTGAACGTCGAAGTGAAGTGAACGTCGAAGTGAAGTGAACGTCAACCAAATTGAAGATGAACAGTGAAATGAAGACTAATACAAACATCAACTCATGTACAAGTTCCAATTGCCTTGCTTATGGTGGAAGTGCACCTCGCAGTTCTGGAAATGGAAGTGAGGTGCACTAGAAGTGCGAACTTGAGGTGAGTTTTGTAAAATGGAGACACTTCGATACCGATACTCCTGAACCTGACTCTGCGTCTGAGAACTCTGAATAGAAATTGACAATTCCTCTGACTCTGTTCCATGATCATGACGATTATGTTCTTCACCAGCAACAGTAGTAGATCTAACAGTAGTAACACTGGCATCAGAAAGATCATGTCTTTGAAGTTCTACGCTCTTCTTGGACTGTGCTTTACAAGAACTGCCTTGTACACTCTATTTCAGCTTTACAAGAACTGCCTTGTACACTCTATTGCTTTTCGGAAATGTGCTTTTGTCACAAATGTCAAAATCTTGTTCGTCTAGTCTAGATAGTGACGCTGTACTGCATACCTTGCTGACTGACTGAATACTACGTTTGCTGTACGATGTGCCGTCCTCCTTCCTTGATCCAAATTTCACGGGAAATATCAATCAATGAAGTCTTGGTAAATTTCACAAAGGCCTCAAATCTTTGCCATCCGAATTTCAGAGACCGCTTCGTGCTCGCCGAATCAGTTCCATTGATTAATTCATCCAATTCCTCGTCATTTAACAGTTCAAATTGCGCCTGCAACGGATCCGAGCTGGAGGCAGCCATTTTTCGTTCGTTTCGCTGGGCTATCGATATCGCGATATCTAACCTCTGGACTTCGCATATTTAGCATTGCAGGCACTGCAATTCAAAGGAGCCGCGCGCACAGACGATCGGCAATTTACCATAGGATTACAGGCAGTGTAATTATACTGAAGTAAAGGAAGGAGGTGTGTCTCATTTCAGCGCTTCCTATTGGCTACATTCTTGAACCCATTTTACAAATAATAATAACAAAAGCCTGGCTGGACGCATGGTATAAGCGCAAAAACTTTCTTTTTATGACGGCTCTTTCTAGATGCGCTTTTTGCTCACCTTACGCTCTTCATCTTGGACCTTTCTTTTGTGACGCCTTGCCTTTTGTTTTTTGTTTTGTCTAATTGTTTGTTTATTTTTCTAAGGCATCTTCCTTAATTTCTTTTATTACGTCACGCGCTTACTTTAATACGCGCCTAGGTTTTCTTGCGTCATAATAACCTTCGCACTTTATTGCTTTAAATTGCGCATCTTTTCTTTTTTCTTTTGTGACGTCACCCCCTAGCGCTAATACCATGCGTCCAGCCAGGCTTTTGTTATTAGTAGACCAGCCAAACCTAAAAAAAGGCTTTAGATAAGTAGGATTCGACGGCATTTTTTGTTAATGCTCCGTTCTCATGCTGAAAGTCTTGCAAAAATACTAAGGAATAGCGTACGGCCGGATGTCAAGCGCATTTTTGCTGAAAAATGTCATTTTTAGCACAAAATTCAAAAGCATGTCAAAAATCACGATTTTTATTTTTTGCTTGCATTCAATTGATATTTGAAAGATCATGAGTTTTAATTGTCCCTTTAAATGAAATTGCAATTTAAATGTGTTTCCTTAGCATTTTAAAAAGTCATTTTGTACAGCCATATATGGGGCTCTCAAATGTTTGGGTGTTGTTTTCTCGAAATAATATTCACAGATTAATAAACGTTCTGCAAAGTTTGTTTTTCCAAGGTAAAGAGATTATTTTTGAAAAGTAATTCAACATTTTATAAAACTAGACATGCTTCTTTAATGGAATTTATCAATATTATTTCAAGTTTTCTTGAAGAAATTTTTACTTTTAATCAAAACTCTGAACATCCAGAAAATCAGGGGCCGTATTCTGAGAGCTAATTAAGTATCTGATTAGCACTTAATTACCGATTTGGTATTCTGAGAGCATGATTAAGTAGGGGATATATTAACTACCATAGCAACAAGCGTTTTGGCGGGAAGGACCTACGCGTTTGCGCGTGTCAATGCGCGTGCACCTCTGAGAGGACTTAATCACAGAGTTAATTACGAATCGGTATTCTGAGGGTGTAATTAAGTATGAAAGTTAATGGAAAACTTAATGATACCAAAGAGTGTCATTATAACTACTCCGATATCACGCATTACATCGTGTTTTCTCTGCCACAACGATGCTTACCGTCTTCGGTAACCGAGGAGCGGTTGAATCTTGTTATCATGGTATCCGTAGAATTCAGAGAAAACAAGAAATATAGCCGATCTTCCAGGAATTTTGTCATTTTATGTGAGCAAAGAGGTTGAGATCTTCGCGAGGGGTTGTAATCAAATACCGGAGTGTGCGCACGGAGCTCTTGGGTTGTAATTACAGGGGGCGTGCCGGAGCGCGCATTGAGGACATATTTGCGCGTGTAATCATCATTTTGGCTTCTAACAACGCGTCTGATTGGATGGAATAACAATTAGATGGGAGGGACCTAAGATAATTACAGGGGACTTAATCATACCTTAATTACGTCCTCAGAATACCGATTTTGCCCATGATTAAGGGCCTATTAACTTCACGACTTAATCACGAAGTTAATTACAGACTTAATTACGACCTCAGAATACCACCCCAGAAAATGCATTTTCGAGCATTTTCCAGTAGCCCCGCGCTGCTTGTGTGCGCGCAAATACTTAATACGTGTGCGGCACTGCGTACGTCTACATACACAGGTATCTCTCGCGAGAGGTAGAGCTGCATGTTTCGATCGTTGAGTTGGAAACGTGGTGACTGAAAAATGGATTATTTCCTTCGAATGTAAGTAAATTAGTAAATAAATACATAGTTCTTTATTGCACTGCATAAGGGAACTTGAAAATCTGTTTTGATCTAACAGTTAGATATCCAACTTTGATCTGAGACTTGGTAAATATCAAGGTTCAAGCGCTAGTAACAGTTAGAATCTAACGTTAGGCCGATGTCTCTAATGACTGTATTTCGCACCGATCCCGTGGGCATGCCTACCAACCCCCGGGCCGCCACCCGACCGTGCCGGAGGTGCTTGTTAGTGGCGTAAGGCACGTCTAACGTTAGACACGGTGCGAAAAGAAGCCTACATAGTATAGGTCTACGTCTAGATCTAACGTTAGAGGTGTCTTCTGTTCGTTCGATCTAACGTTAGGTTTCTAATCTATGGCCTCATCACATGCAGTTAGACTGGATCCTCGTCTAACGTTAGGTCTAATCTATCTAACGGTTACACTCTCTCTAACTGTCGTTAGACATTTCTAGCTAGGGGTTACTTAGCCCGACCAGACGCTGTAATTACGCCGTACGTACCATGTACAGCGACTGGGCTGTGTATAGTTAGGGGTAACCCCGGGACGCTCCGTGTACACAGT
This sequence comes from Diadema setosum, assembly GCF_964275005.1. NCBI lineage: Eukaryota > Metazoa > Echinodermata > Echinoidea > Diadematoida > Diadematidae > Diadema > Diadema setosum. The sequence goes on from NC_092702.1 coordinate 12,840,987, forward strand.
TACACACTGCGTGTTGGGGCTGGTCGCAGTTAAGTTAGGGGTTACTGTTACTACGTGTCTGTTAGATGTAGGCCTACGGCTACTCCTGTTAATGTTAGTGTTATGCCAAAACAATTCAATCGGGCTAGGCCCTAGCACATTAGCAGTAATGTTGTATAATGCAGACAGTACAGGCCCACTACTACTAACGTTAGATGTATTTGTAGGGCTAGAGCCAGGTCCAGGGCAAGGGGCTGTAGTCTATACAGAATGTGTAGATGTAGGCCCTATATCTACTAACGTTTAGAGTTTAATCAAATAGGCCTACGGACCTACTTAGTATATAAAATCTAGGGGTTCTGAAGTATAAATAGCTGGCGTCTAGGATTAGGATCTAACGTTAGTCAAGATCTGGGCCACTGGCACTGATTCTACCAAACGTTAGAGGTTTCTAGTAACCTACTAGATATCTAGGCAGTTTTGTTGTAAAGACCCAACTAACAAGGCCTAGCTAGACCTAAGTTTAGACATCTAGAGGTTCTAAAATCTATGCATATATTATATATCTAGGCTAACTTTGATCTAAAAGTTCACGTTAGATCTAACATTAGAATATCATAACATTAGCTCTAAACGTTAGCATACTAGTCTCTAGAGCAGAGGTCTAAGGTTGACTCCACTCTTTCTGGTACTGTAGACCTAGGCTCCACATGGGTTTAGAAAAAGAGTCTAGGATTTAGGCCTAGGTGTTTTTATAAAAACGAGTCTACAACCAAGTGATTTTGCCATTCGAATATGCCCGAAAGATAGAGAGAGAGAGAGAGAGAGAAAGTGTTCAGTCCTGACTGCCAACCTCTCCTAATCTGTGAATCATTTACATGTACTCTTCTAGTTTACAAATAGATCTAAGTCAAAAAGGAACTATTTAGAAATGTCTTTACTCATAAGTACCAACTTCTTATGTTAATGTCTCAGTCATAGATTAAAGGTTTATTTGAAAAAAAAATGTAAATATTACATTTTTAATGGATCGTTTATACCGACTCACTGAAACCTGAATATCTTTCTTCTCCTTTTTTTTATTTTTTCAAAAAGCTAAAAAAAAAAAATCACATCTCAATAACAGAGATATATTTAAAGTTTGAATTGATTTGCATGGGGAATAAAGAAAATTATGTCAATGATAAGATGCCTTTTCAAAACAATCAAATTTCAATTTGATTTTTTTTTTCACTGTTAGCTTATAATGCTCTACTTTAAAGATAAAAAAAAAAAATTATTCGAGTCATGTTAATTTCTGTTTTCAGCTAGATGTACCAACAAGTGGACAGACTGAGTCCTGTCTTCAAACTTCGTCGGAGATAGACATATCCTGACTTGCCAAAATCTAATTGTAAAGTCTGAGCTCTTTCTACCTGCAACAAAGTGCAGAACAACCAGAAGGTAAGAAACTGTAAATGTCTGAAATATATTATAGCGGTCTAATTTGAAATATCTTTTAAATACTAAGTTACTAAGTGTTTGAGTATCAAATGTATCAGTTAAGTGCCCAGTTCAAAATAATGCCAAATCTAAATACATTGAGTATTAAATATTCCTATTCCATTTGAATAAATTGTAACAAGCATGTTTTCACTTTGACAGTTGCATTACAATACACTGTGTACAAGTACTTTGCAAACAAAGATAGGAGAAGAATTTTATATTTCCATTTATATACAAAGAGGACCAAATCTATGATTAAATGTGTATTCTTGTTTTCATGTAAATTCATTGCATGTTCTATTGTAGAGGATCATATGAAAGAACGGTATTCTATCTCAGAGGAGATGATATAAAAATCAAACATAAATGTAATCAAATTGTAAGGAAATATTTCTCAACCATGTCAATTGGAAATGGTGGTGACACAAGTGTTTAAGGGGTGCACAGATGAAAATACGTCTGTAGTCTCAAATCGATTTACTTTCCATTATTATCATGTTGCGTCAAGTATGACATTCATTGTAAGGGTAATATGCTGTGATGTATTGTTCTTTATTTTTATCAAGGTGTCAGCAACAAATGGACATGCTGAGTTTGAGATCACATCCACTAGAGTGAGAGGGAGATAGAAAGATGTCTTGACTGCGATGTAAATGCCCTTTACAGCTCACAAGTAAGTGTCAACGATTTGAAATTAGGAATATTATCTCATGAATACAAACCAATTTATGCAAGGAAATCATATCCTAATCCACATACAAATGAGAGCATGATACAATCAAATATTTGTGTACAGGAATTACAGGTGTCAAGATAACTTCCATCCTATATAATTGATTTTCAGGAAGATATGGCTTTAGAGCATCAAAGATGATAATAACAAGGACATGATTAATGTATTACATGTAATACAAATTAATGTTGACAGTGACCTGAAGATCCAAAATCTCACACTAAGGGATCCATGAGATCGTGATGATTAATTCTAATTCATGATGAATGTGTTTGTTTTTTTATTGCAGTATAAGTCTCCTTTTTCACTCATAAAAATGATAACTTGTTTAAGTTTTCGTTAAAACATTTTCGACCAGAATTAGCACAAAGTGGACAAAATGGACCCTGCAAACCACAGCCAACTATGGACAAGAGAGAAAAAGAAAGAGACAGATGTCCCGACTACCAACTTCTAATCTGTGCATCCTGTACTCTATTTCGAAAGGAAATACGGGAGGTAAGCAATAATGTATGTAAAATGTAAACTCCAAATAGGTTGGAATATTTTGTCAAGCCTTTGACATCTTGACCATTTGTTGACTGTCGATCGTTCATTGGGCAGAAAATTAACGCATGTTTTGCTAAATGAATGCAGTACTGCATATGCATGTAGTCAATCACTAACAACCAAGATTTACATGAATTAACGCTGATTGTTTTTTTTTTTTTAGCTTCTGTCAAAGATGATTGCAGGAGTCATTATATTGTTGCAGTCATCCATTCACACGTACATCTATCCTAATCTCATCTTGCAATAACTTAACATTTACTCAGCAGATCATCAAATTATTTTTGTTTTATACAGGTTTTATACCTGGGCCTTGCAGCATTTTAGTTTCTGTTGTGATTTTGCTGGTGATTGTAAATTAGATGAAAAACCGTGATTTTTATTGACTGTAGAGCATTGCTACCATGGTATTGTATTTACCTTTGGATGCCAAAGTTACCACAACCTCTAAGCAACTTGACTTTGATTAGTTATGAGGGTATCGATGTGAAAGGTCACGGAGTTATTATATGCACGAAAGTGTTGAATGTATCCAGTTGCAGTATCAGGCAAGCACTACCTTGAAATTCTTCTGAATGGATGATAAAAAGCTTAATGGAAAGAATTGGATATTTGGATCATGAAAGTTTCCTACATTTTGTATTTCATTGTGTATTCACGTTTAAATTGCTACAATTAGGATCTACTGTATAAAATATACTTTACCGTTTTAAGGAAACACTACATATAGAGGAAATCAAGTTATGTCTTTATTAGCGTATTTGTCATTGTGTCTTCACCAAAGATTAAAATGCCCATGTCACTTTCCTCATTCTTTTCTTTCTTTCTTTTTTCTCTCTCCCTCTCTCTCTCTCTCTCTCTCTCCAGAAACAACCCTGCCAGGCTATCCGGTCCGCATCCATATTCCGTATGCAGGATGTCATTAGAACCTGAACTTACATGTGGAATGCATCCATCCAAACTTCTCAAATGTTATCACAATGTGCTTTCAGAACTATTATAGAAGTTGAATATATATATATATATATATATATATGAAAGACGTGTATATATTAGGAATTTCTACTAATCCAGATTAGATGCTTCTTTTCTGATCTTTTTTGTTCTTTTTTTTCTTTAGTTATGAAGTAAAACAAGGCCTGATATCAAAATGTGCACAACACTACTTGGCAAACTTAATTTACAATATGATTTGATATGGATCTACTTCCAATTTTTAGGGTAGCATTAAAGGGATGAGGGATGGCCTACTTTTGGTTGAGATGGGGGCTGAGATGGAAATTTTGTAAAATAATGAGAACCCTGTTATGACATATTAAAGAGTAAACATTACCAAGAGGAATTCCAAATTTATTTGTTAAAAATTGGTTTTGAAAAGGCTGAGATTTACAAAAACAAAGAGGTCCTAATAATAGGTGGCACCCACTTTTAATCATTATTCTGTGTCACTTTTTTAAAAAATTTCTCGGCCGTTTCAAAACCAACAATTTTAATCAAATTAACTTCAAATTACATGTACCCTAAGAATTTGATGCTCTTTCATATTTCATAAGTTGTTTCTAATTTGCTTGCAAAAAGTTAAAGTCTGAATCTCTATCTCAACCAAAACAGTACCATGCCTTTGAGACTCGCAGTTACAAGCCGCATACTAGTAGTTCATGGAAATTGATCCCGTTATTTCCTTTGAAGCCCAAACGCCAACATTTCAATCCTGTGAACTTTGCCTTTCTTCATCAGATGGAGGAAAAATATGACATGTTGGTCAGAAAAAAAGAAAACTGCACGTTGAAGTGCTTAAAAACAGAAAACTTCACAGAGGAACAGTTTGGTGAATCTGAAGGGAAATAACACAGAGCATGTTTTTTCTAGTTTAAGATATAAAAGGATAGTATGTAGCTTAAAGTAACGAACATAAGTAAAAGGTTCCAATCCAAACACCAAGTACAAGAAGTAGTGAAAAAAGAATGGACTGGTCAAGATGTATGTTTTGCCAGGTTTCTTTCATATGTGCTATAATTGTCATGATGTTGGTATATACTGTAATATATGTTAGCTATTCAGGGCCCCAACAATGTATTCTGGTACTTGGAATAAGGGAAAGTATTAGAGGGAAGCATTACCCACGCATTTTGGAGAGGTGATTTTTTTTTTCTTCACTGAGAGACGAATGCTCAGTACAGATATCTTATCACACTGGTCTGCAGAACACAAAAATAATATCAGACTAAAAGTAATTTTTTAAAAATTTGGCAGTCACCTTTCTAATTTAGTTGTACAGTGACGAAAGTTCAATGCAACAGCGTACAGTCATAATTAGCTAGGATATGCAACCACAAACTGTGAAAAAGATGGAGATATTGAAATATTGCTTAAAGAAAAAAATTTTGTGTTCTAACTGGTGTAACGTTTGTGATGGTGGACACATAGTATATGTCACATTAAAAAAATGAGTTTATCAATACAGTTAATGTAATCAGCGCAATTTGTATTGTTGATTTTCAAACTCATTGGATGTATGTCACAGAGATTTGTTCATGATAAAAATTTTCACTGAGGACTCATTCTTTTTTAATGCTTTGAATCATTTAAGAAGATTGCTTCCAGATGGATTTTTTTGTTTGTTTTTGTTTTTAGAAGTCCACAAATCGATACTGAGGTTATTTTCCTTTCAAAACGAAATACTGTTGAAGACAATATCTTTCAGGATTCAAGCATGTTCTTACTGTGTATGGTATTTTTATCAGCATTTTGGTAACCAGCAACATAGATGTCAAGTGCTGCTATTCTAGTAAATGTACGCTTATGGCAAATCATTGTTTTAAAAAAGAGAAATTGCCTCGTTTACTGTTTACTGTACTTCATTGTGTGTTGATATAGTCCGTGAACGCTGTGTGAGACGGTGGTTGCGGGCGTGTGCACATTGTGTAGTTCGCTTTGTTGGCTGACTGGGAATTTAGAGTGTTGGTGATAAGTGAAATGATGTGTTTTTTTTTCACAAAGATGTAATAATATAAAACAAAAAAAAATCCAATTGCAAACAAACAATTTGTTACATGTCTGCCCCAAGGACATAGAACTTGACCAAAGATAGATATAATCTGCACTATAGACTCGATGATTTAACCGACTTAATGATGGGAAGGGGAAATGAGGCTGTTATTGCATTGTACGCACTTCACCTCTACTTCCTTTTTACTTCTTGTTTTCTTTTTTTTTGAGGGTGATATTTGCCTTACGTTTTCACACAAATCCGGGATACCTATATAGTATTCTTATGTCGCCGAATAAGTGTGCGTTCCAAACAACGTTCATCATGTTCATGTAAAAAATCAACCATCATAAAAGAAACATTTAGTAAGTCTTCTGCTGGAGGATAGGTCGAAATAAAATGTAAAAACCTCGCCTTAGAACATTACAAAAGTAAAAGTGATTTCGTGCCTATCCCTTGCAGGGCTGCGTTTTAGGGCCTGAGAATGCAAACTATATAGCATTGTATTGATAACCATGAATTCCCAAGCATTCTCGGGGGAAGGGGTGAGTATGCAGGATGGGAGATCTGGTATCGTAATTTTTCCCAATAAAACGTGATTTGTTATCACGGTTTCCATGACAACCATTTCCGAACATAGTAAACAATTTATATATAACTCTTTTAAACCTAGATTAGTTAGATTGATATATTTTTCACACACACACAAAGAAAAATATTTCAACGCTTGTACGTTTTATAATCATGAATATTTGAAATTTTCAGGGAGTGACCTAATAATGATCAGTTGCCGTGGTAACAACACTACTGACCACGCCTCTTTGTATTTTTTTTTTTTTTGTGTGTGTGCAAAGAAGCACATTTCAGTCATATCAAGGTGCCACAAAGGGTTTTTGCAGTCAGCTATCCAACCTGTCCATTGACTTCGCCGATTATTATAAGATAAATACCTACACGCACTATACCATGTACAATATATAAGATTATATATGGGCCTACGCTATACATTCGATTTTTCATTCAACATGCGCGTCCAGCAAAAATTATACATCGTCCCATTCAGGATAACATAAAACGAGTTATCTTTCGCCTTATATTATAATTTCTTTGCTGCACAAGATATCAGAACATATATTATATTTCGAAAAAAGAAAAACTTTTGAATAGATTGATTTAGATAGTTTAAAAAAAAACTTTGAAATAGTGGTAGATTTTACAAAGTGCAATTTTGAGTAAATCACGGTTTTATGTTTCATTGCGCCATATATGTGCGTGTAATATTCTACATTCAAATGTATATCAGTCAGGTGCTAAACTAGAAATAGAAGATAACACATTTGTAGTTTGAAAGGTACTTATCAAACATTACTTATTTCGAAAAAAAAAATAAAAATCGTGATTTTTTACATTCTTTCAAATTTTGTGCTAAAAAAGGCATTTTTCGGCAAAAACGCGCTTGACATCCGGCCGTACGCTAAACTTGAGTATTTTTGCAAGATTTTCAGCTGGAAAACTAAGCATAAACACATTTTGCCGTCCAAAGAAAAAAAAATCGTCTTGGCTGGCCTACTATATTATTATTTGTATCTTGGCAACTTATGCGTCTTCTTAGTTTCTTGCATCAAATTGTTTATGTTCAGACTTACTTTAATTAATTAATTAATTACTTAATTTTTTTGCTCCTGCGGTGATTATACGACTGATTTTACTCTCGATATCTATTTACTACACACCGACGCAGAACTTTCATGTTTTGATATATATATATATATATATGTATATATATATATATATATATATATATATATATATATATATATTATATATATATATATATTATATATATATATATTATATATATCAAAGGTTTTAATCTCATATATATATATATATGATCAGAATACAAAGTTTACATGTTATACAAGCAAGAAGTTAAGTATATACATTATAAAGAATAATACTACATTACTAATAGAAGGCAAAACATGAAGTATGTAAACGATCAGAATATAAAAGCAAAGTGAACGGAGGACATAGAATTGCAGAGAAAACGGATTTAATCTTCAGAGCATGTACAATTCCAAATATAGTCATAAAAGTAACATAAGGCATTTCCTGTGTTACGATTTCATGCATTAATAGAACTGAAATAATTACAACGGCATTTTCACCGCGCATACATATCATCTACATAGTAGATACTCTAGGTTTGTTTGTTTTTTGATAATCTAGAATACATATTCAAGGAATTTAATCTTTGAAAGCAAATACTGCAGTTTCATCCACGTCAAATTATTCAGGTGAATATAACATTCACCTAATAAACATTCACCTAATACCTTCTTTCCGCACCGTTTGCAAAAACGTGTGATATTTACTCGAGTATAGTCCTTATTCTATTATTTGGTCTACATAGTAGATACGTTTATATACAAAAAAAAAAGGGGGGTCAGGTTACAAGCATACAACGCACATCATATCAAGCGAATGTAAACAGACAGACTGACAGACAGAAAGATGAATAAATAGATAAATACATTAATGAGTAAATGAATGAATGCTATGAATAAATAAATATATCAATATAAAACTAAGGAAGGTACCTTGTATGATCTTCAAAATGTCAAACTTTGTATCTATACATACATATGAACTTGTTTAGCTGCTTTCCATGATGTACAACTGAAGTCTTTTTAACACACACATACAAAAAAAAAAACAACTGTGCAGATACGCCACTAGATCCAGATAAACAATGTTAAGAAGGTCTGCTTCTAAGTTGACAGCAGTCAACTACACTGGGCTGTTAAAACACCAGCACATTTGTTCGTAATAAACCGAAAGCTTTCAAATTCCAGAAATAGAGACGTACTGTTAATAGTAAATCAATATTTCCTCTTTGGGATATGATATCAATTCTCAGAGTTCAGCCTGTCACCTTGATATGAAGTTTTCTCGAATTTAGCTTCGGCGACTTTTATAAGAAGGACTGTCGCCAGCTTGCAGAAAGAGCTGGCTGGTACGCTAGTGTGAGAACTAAATTTAATGTACACGGTTCCAATTCCTTTCTGCTCTATTTAGTATCTATACGTGAAGTTCCGTTCAAAACGATTGTGGGATATTCTAATAAAAATGCGACTCATCTTAGCTCATCGAGTAAAGGGAAAGTTTAAATACTGCTATGTGTATGCAAAAAAAAAAAAAAAAAAAGAATGTGTGAATGAAAACAAAAATTAAAGGAAATGCGTGTCTCCCGTTTCTTTGACTACATGTACGTTAAAGATAATGATGAGAGGAACGATAATGAGTATTATATCAATCATTTCATTATTTCAAAAAAAAAAAAAATCAAGAGCGCTGAGGGTCTAGTTAATGGTGGCAACAAATGTGGCGTGGGTAAACATCAGCATCTCATCATATACAATGAATACATAAATTACGCCAAGATACTGTGATATACAAGATAATGAAATTGCGTTGCTGTATTGGTCTTCATGATATGTTATCCCCGATATTACCAGTTAGAGTTCAGAGGTATAGTCGGTTAATTTCTATGAGCAAAAGAATACAAAATTTAAGGCGGACTGAAAATGGCGTTATAGGTGTAGGGGAATTTTTTTTCAGTGTTATTGGTTCGTAATTTGTAAACGGGTTAGAACTTGTGCTTTTCCAGTAATGTACCTTCTCTTGATAACAAGGAGATTACGAAGAATTAAACTGAATTTTCATCCCCCTCTACATCTTTGTTAAGTCAGTAGTGCCTTTTTCCTGTACTTTATTCTGTTTCAAATAGCAGTATATTTCTTTCAACTTAAGAATACCAATATGTCGGTTGTACAGTGTAAGTACACTTTGACGAAATCCCGAGAAAGACAATAATATTATATTCTGCAAGTTCTCTTCTGCAAGGCCGTGATAAAAAGGAGGGTTTGAAACTTTGTGCGTAGAAACAGAAAATACTTTACAATAATGTCTTACCTACACTTGCTTACCTACACTATATAAATAGATAATGAATGATTGCACTAATCCCACACATCCTCCTTGAAGTCATTATGAATTTTGGCATTTAAGTAGTCTGAGCAATTTCATCCTCGTTATTCTGCTTTAACCTTCTGCGATCACATGCTCATGAATACTTCGTAGAAAGGGGAAAAAAACCAAACCCTGAAAAAACTTACATCCTCATTAAAACGACTTTGGTGCTCGCGTTATCTATAGATGTCTGGGTAATTACACATTATAATACCTGATAATTAAGATGGCACACAAATTGTCAGGTCGCAAGTTGTGACTCTGGATCGAACTAAGCTCGTACCTATTGTATCCAGTTTCCCCTTTATTTCTCCAAGCTCCTGACCCCAGTGATTCCAAATCTCAAACTTCTCCCCGTTAGTGTTGAAATCATGTGGAAGCGAGAAGCGGTCACACTGGAAGAACAACGAAAATTAAAACACATACATCGTAATAACGAAATTTCATTAAAACAAAAGTAAAAATTACGGTCCGAAATTTTCGTTATGACGAAGTCATTTCCGAGCGCCATTGACAAAGAAAACCAAAACAAAAGAAACGTGTTCCGTTACAACGAAATGCAGGTCGCTTACGAAATTACGCAGTATTTAACAAACATTTACAGAACGTCTTTGCATGGACGAACGATTCACATTTCAGTGTTTTTAAATAGAAATCGCTCTGCCTTCGCTTCCTGTGTCACACTTCAGTTCCGAGGAGAACTTCGTTATAATCCGAAATGAATAATGTTCGTTACTCCAATACACACAAATTCTGTATAGACGTTCCTTAATCCGAATGGAAATACGGTTCGTTATTACAACATTGTGTAACGTTACAGCGAAGATTCGTTATTGTATTACTGTATTTTACAGTCTGCATGCGGTTTCCGTTTGTGAAATCTAGATTCTACTATTTCAAACGCAGAATTAAAAAACACGAACACAGGCGCAATAACTAATTAGGCCTACTAGCCTCATGGATACTGCAGCACGGACTTCATTAAATATCTTATATTATGGAAAACCATACATCACTATAATTAGCTGCTCTGTCGAGTGAGAGTGCGTGGTGATAGGGGAGACATACTAAAGAAATTCCTGCTAAAGTTTTGGCAGAAAAGGATAAGTAGCCTCTCATTGATACTATACGAGCTGAATGTTTCTTACACTGTGACATTTTAGGTCTGATATGGTGGAACTGTTGCTGTGAACCATGAAAACTATAATGTATTTACCCTTCCATCAAAGTATATCTATATTTCAATAAATGGACTTATTGGGTAAAAACTGATGTGTCGAGACGTGACATTTATCGCAAACAATGCTGCGTTATTGCCATGCTTTCTTCAGGCATTATCAACGCCCTCCTCTCCTTACCTCGAGTTCTGTGATGGTGTAGGTAACCCCACTCAGGAGTGGACAGTTTTCAAATATGCTCTCTATCTGCAAAGAAGAAATCATTTTATTTCCTTTTTTATTAAGAACATTACGACATTTGAGGTGTGTAGAATGTGGCATCTATGGGCCGCTTTATTACATGTTTTATTTCAATGGCAGAATCTATTGTTTCTGGTCATTCGTTAGACATTTAGGATCACGAGTTACATCAACAGTCTTTAATCCTAGCAGTCTCATTTCCTCTATATAGTTTTTTCTTTTACTTGTTGTTTAGCGACTACAGAAGAGCATCTTCTTTTCTTTCAAGACTCATGTATGAGCAATGCAACCTTCTTATGTTAATACAAACCATTTTTAAACTTTGTATTACGGACGACTTCGATCATAATCACATTTTCATAAAAATCCATAAAAATAGCAACAATACCACAAACTAACAACACCTGACAACCAACATGAAAGATCGTTTATTTCTGGACTTTTGGCCTTATAGTTCTTGCAGTAAACATTTTACATCGAATGAATGTTAGACTGTTAGATGACACGAATTTGTAGAAACAGAGTATCACATTATGTTACAATGTGTGTGAATCAACAGATCTAAGCTTTTGTTGGGAATGGTTTGAGAGTATAATCACAGCTAATCTGCTTGAACTCATAACATATAACTTTTCTTTCAGATTTCGAGGTCGTATGTGCAAATGAAGAGTTTGTTCTAAAAACCGATAAGTCCATTTTTTAAGATTTTGAAGTACGGTGTCTGTCATAAAGTACAAAATAATACCTTTTAAATGATATATTGGTCACTACATATAAAGGTACATTTTTAAAGTTATGGTCAAAAGAAGCAAACATTTTCTTATTATTCTCTTTATTTTTCTTGACCTTTAATCACAAATATCTCCATTTGGCAAATATGGACTTATCGGTTTTTGCGAACAAACTCTTCAAATATGCATGGTGCATATAATTATGTTATACTGGTTGTCTCATTACATACCTCAATGGCAAGATCTTTTGCTGTCTTGTTAAGATCTTGAGCAAGACGACGGTTTTCTTCGCTGACTGTCAAGATGTTTTCTTCTAAACACCTGTTTATATTCGTCACCTTGTTCAACAAACTTGAGATCTACATAGGAAAGAATCCCAAGTATATGTATCAGTGCATGCAATATTGTAATATTCATTACTTTGTTTGTTCTTCCTCAAATTCATTTATTCACTTTGTTAGCCAGTCAGCCAACCATTACCCTGTGTGATATTTGTTTTTATAAAATGGGTTCTAGAATGTAGCCAATTGGAAGCGCTGAAATGAGTCACGTGTGCGTGTATTAATTTCTCACTAACATGCACGGCCTGACGTCACAATGTTTACACTAGCAGTGCGCTACTATACGCGCTGTCAATCCTGTAAACAACTTCTAGTTCGGGCTGCCGGCCGGCCTTTCTTGTGTGCATAACATGTGTGGCGTACGTATACTCTTATACGTACAGTACCCACAAAGGTACGTGAAAAATGCTGTTAGTTTTCGACCCATTTTATAAAACAAATGATGCACAGGATTATTTCGTGGCGTTAGTGGAGATGCAGCTCACTCTCGGGTATTTACAATGTAGTGCAACATGCACTCGGCTTATCCTGTGCATCATTTGTATATTGTCACACTTCAACCATACACTGAGCACATGTCCTCGATCAATACAAAGATGATATGAATGTTGCAGCGAATGGTGGTTTTGCAGTTTAACAAGATTGTACCATCCACCACAAACAAAGTTCCTTTCACTATCTTTAAAGAATTTTTTTTTTTCATTTGCACAATATGATGTAACAATGTTCAGACAACGCAACAATGATTATCTGTGTAAGGAAACACGTCGGTGTACATATTTATATAATATTGGATGCACTTGAGTGGTATATCAGATATATTGCATTCATCAACATGAACATTGCACGAGTCGAAGACGAGTGCAATATTCATGTTGATGAATGCAATATATCTGATATACCACGAAAGAAATCCATTATTATTATTATTATACATACAAACCACTTTCCACGAATTTCAAAAAAAAAAGAAAAAAAGAAAAAGGGTTTCACTCACCATTATATTGTTTACAAAATCTAACCTTTCAACTTGTATACTGACGTGTACCTACGCACAGTACAGTACAGTACATGCATATCAGCGAGCGACTGCCGCAGACAGCACAGACGATCTGTACTCCAATGACATTTCTCAACCTCATCGCGCATTTCTCAACCTCATCGCGCAATGCCACTGCACTTCGTTTTCTTATGTAAAGAAACATTTGAGTGCGATATTGACAGTAGAGTACAATATTGGAAACAATATTGTACTCTTTTTCTCCACTGATACGGGTAAAGTAAAATGCATAGGACAGGTATTATGCTAACAATATTGTATGTCATTGAGCAAACCCCTTGCAGGAATATTGATACATGGTTTTATTGTATCGAAAAAGTGGCTTGTATGTATAATAATACATATTATACATTACTTATAAAAACAGTTATAAAACATCTGGTGGATATATATTGTTTAAAGGTGCATGGTCCCGGTGTTTTAGTCAAATGCGTACGCGGGCGCACGGCGCAAGTTTCCAATAGAGACCTACGCTATCGACTCCTCTTTAGCGCTTACGCTTAGCCCATTTCCCCGAGTCCGAAGAAGTCCGATTCACTGTAGCCAGTGGTACGATCACAGTTCGGCTCATGACTCGGCTGAGGGGGATGACCGCTTTAGCAAACATCTTTTGTGATGTCATAATAACAAGCACATATGCACGCACCCTGGTATTACTACAGACTGCCCGATGCGCAGAGAAGACAACGAAGGCAACGTTACTTAGCAACACCTACGCACTTAACTCTTGATGACAACCAAAGATAGTAGAGATATAAGATACGAAGGCGCGCGATAAAGATGGACACAAAATGGCTACCCTACATGACGATACAAAAGAGAGCTAAGTACAAACTCAGTACACCTAGGAACATCATTAATATCCAAAGGTACTGATATTCTTGTCATCTTAAAAAGATTTAAAAATTATAGTCGTAGCTTTTTTTCGATTAAGGGGATTATTTTGAAGAACGAGATTTTAGAGTAATAAGGATTATTTCGTGGAGGTAAAAATTTGGCAATAACATGATCTCACAATCAAAAACGCTTGATAAACAACAACAACATCTGCAAAGACAGCGCGCGTCTCAGGCAAAGACACACATCACCTGAGACGCGCTGTCCCTGAAGCCGCTGCTGTTGTTTATCAAGCGTCAAGGCAGCGCGTCTCAGGTGATGTGCGTATACGCTTGAAGACCGCGCGCTGTCCATTTGTTTTGTACAGGATTAGCGCGCACTTTCGTGTCTTATTTATTAAGCGTCTTTGATGACAACTCAACTTCGGTAATCTTCGTATCAATGCTACCGGTGATCGGCAGTATCGTCAACAGCGCCATCTACACTATACCGGGACTATGCACCTTTAATAGTCTAGAGCCCTATACACTCTACCACTGTTCTCTAACGTAAAGAGTGCTGATGATCAGCCTCCCGTATACTATAGTACTGTAATTTTTACATACTTACTGTTATGTCATTTGAGTTCGATGATGTTTCACGAGAAGTAATTACCGAGCTCTCAACAAGAACCTGTGGCAGAGGATTTAAAGCATAATTGCATAAAAGCACAATTGGCAGAGGATTTAAAGCATAATTGCATAAAAGCATAATTGCATAAAGCACAATTGCATAATTGCATAAAAGCATGGCAGAGGATTTAAAGCATAATTGAAGCATAATTGAAGCATAATTAAAGCATAATTTCCATAATTGAAGTTATTTTCCGAACGCTCACGAAGTTTACATGCATTGTTCCTCGTAATTACTGTACATAGGCCTATGCTGTTGTATATAATTTATTTCGTATACTACATGAATCTTTTGTAAACGTTTGGACAATGTCATTTCATGACATGTATACTTTTTATTACGTTTTGATTTTCGTTGATTGGAAATAAACTATGATTGAATTGAATTGAATTGAAAGCAAGATAGTATACAAATGACGCACAGGTCTGAGTGCGTCAGTCGGAATTGTGTGCATAAGGTAACTATGGAATGCTTAACCCACGAGGCGAAGCCGAGTGGGTTTAGGCTAAATTCCATAGTTACCGCATGCACACTATATTCCGACTGACGCACGAAAAGACATGTGCGTCATCTGATTTATAGAATGGGTCATTTTCTTGCCAAAAACCCATTTTTCTATCGTGCTACCCGATGACAAAATTACTGGAAGCATTTCCTTTTGGCTTGGCATACACATACCATGCATCAGTTTTTACTGGACGCACGGCCAGCCATGCGTCAGTACTGATGCATGGTTGTTTTAGCCAATAGGCGTCTCGTAATGGGTGCGCGAACGCTTGCTTAGTGCGCGAATCTTTGTTACAAGTACGCGTACTCTTGCTACAAGTGCGCGATAACATGTTTACCACTGTGACTTAGCGTGCGGCCAGTAAAAATCAACACATAGCTCTCGACCAATGAGATCGCAGGATTCTCGCTACCCATTCTATAATAAACATTATAAAATGGGTTCAAGGATGTAGCCAATTGGAAGCGCTGAAATGAGTCACGTGTGCGTGCATTCTTCAGGTATGCACTAAGAAGAGTCTCTCTTCCACCTCCCTGGCCTGACGTACGTCACAATGTTTACACTAGCAGTGCGCACTCAATCAGTTGTTACAAGTGCGTCACGCGCTACTATACGCGCTGTCAATCCTGTAAACAACTTCTATTTCGGGCCGCGGGCTGCCACAACAGCCGGCGGCCTTTCTTGTGCATAACACATGGCGTACGTATACTCTTAGACGTGTACGTACAGTACTTATGTGCGGGATTTCCGAGTGCGACGTGCGTAAATGTTTGGGACGAACATCTTCGGACATCTTGACTTTTGAGCGAGTGCTACATGTAGCTGACTGGTATTGACCCACAAAGGTACGTGAATAATGCTGTTAGTTTTCGACCCATTTTATAAAACAAATGATGCACAGGATTATTTCGTGGCGTTAATGAAGGTGAGGCGCACTCTCGAGTATTGACAACGGTTGCAAACATGCACTCGGCACTCAGCGCGCCGCACCTTCACTAACACACTCTATCCTGTGCATCATTAACTGTATAGTGAAGTTATGATGAATTTCTACCGTTGGGCATGAGCCGGGTTCACACGTACATCAATTAGCGGGATACAAATCTCGAGATTTGCATCGCGATCGTCATCCCGAGTTTTTTGCACGTGTGGACAGAAAAAACCCGAAAATTAGCGGGATAAGCATCGCGATGCTAATCCCAAGAAATCTTGCGCTGGTTCGCCAATTAGCGGGATAATTGGCCCCGCGCTGGTACGTGTGAACGGTCGGGATTAGAATCTCGAGTTTTTACATCCCATCATATAATGCGCACAGCACAACAGCGAGGCCTCTGCGAGGAGGTCCTTCACCTCTTTGGAGAACAATAACAACAGCGCGCGAACCACACCAATGACGCGTGAAAGACAATGGACAAAGGTACTAGTAAGTGCGCGCAGGCAGTGATAGAGAAGGGCACTGTGTGACCCAGTTTGCAGGCTTTGCTGTTATCTCTATCGGCAATTAGCGGGATAATTCGGTACGTGTGGACGCTCGCCAAATTAGCGGGATACCGATCGCGATCGCTATCCCGCTAATTTGGTACGTGTGGACGCTCGCAAAAAAACTCGGGATGAGCATCGCGATCGTCATCCCGCTAATTTGTACGTGTGAACCCGGCTATTAGGGAGCTTTAGATTTTAGACGCGCGGACGTTCAAAGGAAAAAAAAAAAAATGCTCTGAGCGTGCGCAGAAGGGCGCGTCAAGTCGATCTATTTTTAGCTTGCGTCGCCTGAGTTTTTCACTACGCGTACTGGGGGGGGGGGGGGAGGGTGTTTCATAAAGCTGTTCGTAAAGTTACGAACAACTTACGAGCGACTGGTGATCTGATGATGAGTTCTGATGTGCTATACTTATCAGAATTTCAATAATTCAGCACAAGAACTGATCACCAGTCGCTCGTAAGTTGTTCGCAACTCCCCCCCCCCTTTTTTTTTTGTACCAGCTGCAAAGTTCTTTAATTTTGATACTTCCTTCTTGTTATAAATATTATTGTTTTGTTAGTAATTTTTACAATATTATTTTTAGGTTCGTAAATTTCTATTCATTTTATTGCAGTTAACTTCAGATGTAACTTGCACATCAGAAGTACAAGCACACGGTAACAAACACGGTGCAACAACCCTGATGGAATGTTTAATTTTGAATTATTTGTTAACGATTTTCTTTTGGGTAGTATTTGCATTCAGTGTGAAGTGCTTTCTGGACTCATTGTATAGCGTTAGCAGGCACTTTTTTCGACGTTATTTTTTTTTTCCTTTTTTTTGGATGAACATTGGTTTTGAAATGTCTGAAATATCAAAAAAAGTGCAAATCTAATAAAGTGTGGGACCCACACTTTATTACAATTGCTTTGTTTTACTTTGTTTTTGGATGTTTCAGTCATTCCAAACCCGATTTTCATCAAATAATCTTTGAATTCCTCTTAAATGGTATGCTCTGTACTATGTCATAAGCGCTTTCTTGGTATCTCGCAAAAATTAAGTTAAAAGCCCAATTCTCATCTCCACCAACACTGTACCATCCCTGTATAATGTTTGGAACAATTAGCACAATTGTGATGTTAGTCGCCATTTTGAATTTTTTTGAGGGTGCTGGGGTAAACTGGGACATCGCTTTCGCATTTCTCTTTTATTTATTCGAAGTTATGATAAAAACATCACAGATTTTCTTATTATTCTGTTTAAAATTTAGGCGCTTAAATTATAATTTCCTCTGACGGACCATAATGGATATAGGCCTATTGCGATGAAACTCTTCATGTGTACATAATTCTTATATTAGTCTATAGTTACTGTTTCTCCCATAATACCCCAGCCAATGTCCCACTTCTCTCAGGGGTGGTCCAATTCACCCCGTCCAGAAGTTTTTCTCTGTTTGTTTGTTTGTTTGTTTGTGTGTGTGTTAGAATCATGGGTGTGGTTGTGTGTAGGTATGTGTGCGTGTGGGTATGTACTGTATATGCGTGCGCGTATGTGTGCGTGTACGGGTTTGGGTGGGTGCCGGTGTACTGGTGTGGAGGTGAAAGTGTGTGTGTGTGTGTGCGTGAGTGTTGATGTGTGTGTTAGTGAGGTATTTTCTTATACCATTATTTTTTTTCTCTCCCGGATTTGATTGTATTTTATTTTCGTTCCATTTTTGTTTCATTGGCTTGTGTACCATCCTTTTCTCTTGTACGCTCTATATGAACTTATATTTTTGTGTTTTATGTTCCCTCTTTGTTACCGTGTTTGTAACTTTGTGTTTTTTACTCAAATTGTACTTTGTCCGTGATGCAGGGCCCCTTGGCAGAGCAGTTCCGAGTGAGCTGAAAGGGCTACCCTGCTAAAAGAAAACTGAATAAATAAATAAATAAAAAA
This sequence comes from Diadema setosum, assembly GCF_964275005.1. NCBI lineage: Eukaryota > Metazoa > Echinodermata > Echinoidea > Diadematoida > Diadematidae > Diadema > Diadema setosum. The sequence continues at coordinate 12,859,721 of NC_092702.1, forward strand.
ATCCAAACACGTAAGACACTTGTAGGCCTAGGGACATGAGGAATATGAACAACCCGTCATAATATGACCATCATATCAGAAAATTCATCAAATCACAATTTTTGTCCCACTTCTCCGATCACCCCATTCTTGAGATCCTCTACACTTTTGGAAAACAGCTTGTAAGTATAAATGGCAGCATGGAATGACACTTAATATGGCAGAGGTTTAAGTGTGATTAAATTGTATACTCTTATTCTCTCTTTTTTTTTTTTTGCACAGAGTCTGAAATCTAGATTAAAAAACAGAATATCAGTACGTTACACGTATACTAAACATATGAAGTAATACGTCGAAATCAATAGGGCCTATTGTGAAGTGTAAATGTGATTTTGATTGCGATTTCAGTTTGAGATCCAAAGACACTTTTAGAAGCAGCTTGTAAGTTTAATGGCCATACTTTTTGTGCACATGCAAAGGAATACATAAGGTGTCATCACTTAGGGCCCCCGCACTTTTTTTTTTTAACCCGGAAGTACTTAGGTGGTACTAAATATAGATAGAGATCTTGAAGTGTGAGCGCGATAAGGTCATGTTTTGTTTGTTTGTTTGTTTGTTTGTTTGTTTTTTGCTTGTCAGCTGAAAAAAAAAAAACCCTGGAAATGGAAGGGGAGAGACGAGGTGAGGACTTTTTTTTTTTTGTTCGTCAGGTGAAGAAAACCGTGAAATTGAGGGGCAGATGATCTGAGGACCTTTATTTTTTATTTATTTATTTATTTATTATTATTATTATTATTATTATATAGATTTCTGTTTTGCTTGTTAGCCTACGAAACCCGGAAGTGGGCCCCCATACTTTTGAAAACGCTCCGCCGGCCCTGATGGCAGCACGGAATCATTTATGACAGAGGTTCAAGTTTGATTAAATTGAATACTTTATTCTCTCTCTCTCTCTCTCTCTCTGTGACTGAAATTTAGATCAACAAAAAACAGAATATCATTAAGTGTTACATATACTAAACGTATGAAGGAAAGCGTCGAAATCAATATTGTGAAGTGTAAATGTGACTTTGATTGTGATTTTAGTGTAGAGGGACTTAAATATCACAATGTAAACCTGAGAATTAGATGACCCAAGTAGGGCCTATACCAAAGATAAACCCAATAAAATCTGCATCTGAACATTATCTGTACTGACATTGCGAATAACGTATGTTTTGTACCACCAGTAAACGCATGTCTCATGAGCTTACTGCATTGTGCTAAGAAAATAAAGCTGTAGGCCTACTTACAATACTGACATGCGCTTGTAAGTGTATGTGAATTGCGCGGGCACTGAACCCCAAGCTTAGTCACGTGATCTAACTTCGCGAAGTTAGCTAACTTTACACTTTGGTTTGCGAAGTTAGCTCGAGCTGGATTTGCAATAGTTGCTAGGTGAACTTCGCACCGACGTCACAGTTGCTATAGTTAACTTCGCGATGGCAATAAAATCGCGAAGTTAGACCGACAGTGGGAACGGACAGTCTAACATCGCAATATTGCTGACATCGCGAAGTTCACCAAGCAACGTCCAAACAAAAGTGCGAGAGATACTGCGCATGTACCTCAAGAAACGCATATCGCATTGTACTGACTTGTATGCGAATTTTTGGATTGCGCGTGCATTGTCTCATATCTTCGCGCAGTTACAGCGCGTAATAATCTTGCATCTAACTGCGTGAAGTGAGCTAACTTTACACTTTGGTTCTCCTGCTGAACTTGCGAAAGTTGCTAGGTGAACTTCGCACTGACGTCACAGTTGCTATAGTGAACTTCGCAGTGGCAGTAAATTCGCGAAGTTGGACTGGCAATGTGAATGGGCCTTCGCACTACCTGTGCGCACTTTCCTTTGCCCATTGTCTTTTACGCGTAAGTGGTGTGGTTCGCGCGCTGTTGTTTTGGTGCGCGAAAGAGGTGAAGGACCTCTTCGCAGGGGCCTCGCTGTTGTGATGTGCGCATTGCATGATGGGATATAAAAACTCGAGATTCTAATCCCGACCGTTCACACGTACCAGCGCGGGGCCAATAATCCCGCTAATTGACGAACCAGCGCAAGATTTCTTGGGATTAGCATCGGGGTGCTTATCCCGCTAATTTTCGGGTTTTATCTGTCCACACGTGCAAAAAACTCGGGATGACGATCGCGATGCAAATCTCGAGATTTGTATCCCGCTGATTGGTGTACGTGTGAACTCCCCTGTAGAGAGCTACTAAGTACTAGTACTTCATGCATGGGGGCGCGATTTTATTTATTTATTATTTTTTTTTTTATTTTTTTTTTTTTACGTTGCGTCAGGTTGCGTCCCAGCGTAATCTAAGGACCCCGTTTAGAGTGCGGGGCCGAGCCCGACCTCAATTGCGCGGCCGAGCCTCGCAATTTTGTCCGTTTACACTGCTGGGCTCGGCCGCGCTTTTAATTCAAACCTTTCAATATTTTGTCGTAGTGGCGCTCTGCTTGTAAACAATCGCAATTTGGTATAGTCTGGTTTTCAGACCCTTTGCCAACTGGATTCCGTGGCGACCAAGTCGCCGTTCGGGCAAAGGCCTTTGCCGAAGGAAATGATTTTTCAAACCCAACCCCATCTTCGAAACTGTACTTCACGTGTATTACTATAGGCACTTCCGGGTTCAGTCTTCTGGTAGTCGACCTCTTTGAAAATGGCGGCGGGTCGTTCAATTGGCCCCGCTTCTGTATGCGAGCGCGCGCTCTATTACAGAACCTCTTTGGTCCAAAGCTACTTTTCAGTACGTCGCAGGGGAGAGGAGAACATTCAACGCACTCTCCATCTCGAACGTCCGCGCGTCAAAATCTAAAGCTCCTTGTTGGGTGATTTCAAGTTCGGTGCTAGTGCTAGTGCTATCTCAGCACTAGCACCGGCGATAAAACCGAACTTGAAATTACGTCGGTGTTGGGAGTTGACCTAAAAATTATGACGTATTTCCGGTTGCTGGTGCTGGGCTCGGTGTTGAATGTTGTCTGCTGAACCGGGCTCCGCCGTCTGTGTTAGCGATTTACGTGCTTTTTCCCTATTGACTAGCACTAGCCCCTATAGGGCTCACACCCATAAATATTTCCCCATAGGGATGTGTGTTAAAAATCAAATTTCAAAAAATTCTGTAAAATAGCTGGGAGAAATGAGATGTTTCAGCTTCAATAACCTGGATAAGTTAGATATACCCTTTCATCCATCAAATTCTCAGGGTGGATAATTCAGTTCAAATTCTCTCCAGGGGTCCGCAAAGCCAGACTACGTGTTCTTGTCACTCAAAAAAATCACCCATTTTCCGTACACGTACCCAATGAAATATAGTCCCCTCAAATTCCACCAGAAAAGCTTTCATCTTCCAACCAAAATGCAATTTGTAGAGGAATTCATACTCAATATCTACAGCTATTCAGTTTTTTGCCAGACTACATCATTGATTTTTTAATCAATTTTTTTCTTCATTTATTTTGGTATCTTTGGTACGAATTTGTGAAGGGGTCTGGGACAGTCCATTGTATTTACGGGTGTGAGCCCTATAGGGATTATCATTTTCTTCATTTTAAGTTCGGTGCTGGTGTTATAGCGTTGCCGTGTGAGACCCGTATGCGCGACTCGTATTCACTTCCATAAGAGATGCACGTTTTACGTGCAAAGTCTATGCTGATGCTATGGTCGCCCACGCAAAGATCACGAACACTCCAGATATGGCCATAGCAATGACGCGTGACGCGTGGAAGCAACGGCGTAGCCAGGATTTCATCTTAGGGGGGGCGGTTAGTCTGCGAGGGAGCGAAGCGACCGAGCCCGAGCGAGCGGAGCGAGCGAGGGGGGGGGGGGGGGAGGGTGTGGGAGGGGGGTGTCCCCCCTCCCACGGTAAGAACTTTGTGCATTTTGATGTTGTAAATGGTGCAATTTGATGCATGTTTTTGCGCGTTTTATCGACGTGAAACAGTCCCACTTGTTTAAGGTATAGCAGTATATTTGAGTGTAGATTATTATTGAACAATTTGCCTATAAAATGGTATCATTTAAATACACTTCTTGTATTAATTCTTCTCAATGAATATCATGAACGCGACTGAACCCGAGCGAGCGGAGCGAGCGAGGGGGGAGGGGAGGGTGTGGGAGCGGGGTGCCCCCCCCCCCTCCCACGGTAAGAACTTTGTGCATTTTGATGTTGTAAATGGTGCAATTTGATGCATGTTTTTGCGCGTTTTATCGACGTGAAACAGTCCCACTTGTTTAAGGTAGCAGTATATTTGAGTGTAGATTATTATTGAACAATTTTGCCTATGAAATGGTACCATTTAAATACACTTCTTGTATTAGTTCTTCTCACTGAATATCATGAACGCGACTGAACCCGAGCGAGCGGAGCGAGCGAGGGGGAGGGGAGGGTGTGGGAGGGGAGGGTGTCCCCCCTCCCACAGTAAGAACTTTTTGCATTTTGATGTTGCAAATGGTGCAATTTGATGCATGTTTTTGCGCGTTTTATCGACGTGAAACAGTCCAACTTGTTTAAGGTATAGCAGTATATTTGAGTGTAGATTATTATTGAACAATTTGCCTATAAAATGGTATCATTTAAATACACTTCTTGTATTAATTCTTCTCAATGAATATCATGAACGCGACTGAACCCGAGCGAGCGGAGCGAGCGAGGGGGGAGGGGAGAGTGTGGGAGCGGGGTGTCCCCCCTCCCACAGTAAGAACTTTTTGCATTTTGATGTTGCAAATGGTGCAATTTGATGCATGTTTTTGCGCGTTTTATCGACGTGAAACAGTCCCATTTGTTTAAGGTATAGCAGTATATTTGAGTGTAGATTATTATTGAACAATTTGCCTAATAATTCAAATACACTTCTTGTATTAATTCTTTTCACTGAATATCATGAACGCGACTGAACCCGAGCGAGCGGAGCGAGCGAGGGGGGGGGGGGGAGGGGAGGGTGTGGGAGGGGGGTGTCCCCCCTCCCACGGTAAGAACTTTTTGCATTTTGATGTTGCAAATGGTGCAATTTGATGAATGTTTTTGCGCGTTTTATCGACGTGAAACAGTCCCACTTGTTTAAGGTAGCAGTATATTTTTATGTAGATTATTATTGAACAATTTGCCTATAAAATAGTATCATTAAAATAATCTTCTTGTATAAATTCTTTTCACTGAATATCATGAACGCGACTGAACCCGAGCGAGCGGAGCGAGCGAGGGGGGAGGGGAGGGTGTGGGAGGGGGGTGTCCCCCCTCCCACAGTAAGAACTTTTTGCATTTTGATGTTGCAAATGGCGCAATTTGATGCATGTTTTTGCGCGTTTTATCGACGTGAAACAGTCCCACTTGTTTAAGGTATAGCAGTATATTTGAGTGTAGATTATTATTGAACAATTTGCCTATAAAATGGTTGTATTAATTCTTCTCAATGAATATCATGAACGCGACTGAACCCGAGCGAGCGGAGCGAGCGAGGGGGGAGGGGAGGGTGTCGGAGGGGGGTGTCCCCCCTCCCACGGTAAGAACTTTTTTGCATTTTGATGTTGCAAATGGTGCAATTTGATGCGTTTTTGCCCGTTTTATCGACGTGAAACAGTCCCACTTGTTTAAGGTATAGCAGTATATTTGAGTGTAGATTATTATTGAACAATTTGCCTATAAAATGGTTGTATTAATTCTTCTCAATGAATATCATGAACGCGACTGAACCCGAGCGAGCGGAGCGAGCGAGGGGGGAGGGGAGGGTGTCGGAGGGGGGTGTCCCCCCTCCCACGGTAAGAACTTTTTTGCATTTTGATGTTGCAAATGGTGCAATTTGATGCGTTTTTGCGCGTTTTATCGACGTGAAACAGTCCCACTTGTTTAAGGTATAGCAGTATATTTGAGTGTAGATTATTATTGAACAATTTGCCTATAAAGTGGTATAATTCAAATACACTTCTTGTATTAATTCTTTTCACTGAATATCATGAACGCGACTGAACCCGAGCGAGCGGAGCGAGCGACGGGGGAGGGGAGGGTGTGGGAGGGGGGTGTCCCCCCTCCCACGGTGAGAACTATTTGCATTTTGATGTTGTAAATGGTGCAATTTGATGCATGTTTTTGCGCGTTTTATCGACGTGAAACAGTCCCACTTGTTTAAGGTAGCAGTATATTTTGATGTAGATTATTATTGAACAATTTGCCTATAAAATGGTATCATTCAAATAATCTTCTTGTATTAATTCTTTTCACTGAATATCATGAACGCGACTGAACCCAAGCGAGCCGAGCGAGCGAAGGGGGAGGGGAGGGTGTGGGAGGGGGGTGTCACCCCTCCCACGGTGAGAACTTTTTGCATTTTGATGTCGCAAATGGTGCAATTTGATGCAAGTTTTTGCGTGTTTTAACGAGTTGAAACAGTCCCACTTGTTTAAGGTTGCAGTATATTTTAGTGTAGATCATTATTGAACAATTTGCCTATAAAATGGTATCATTTAAATAATCTTGTTGTATTAATTCTTACACTGAATATCATGAACGCTGTTTTCAGACCTGAAATTCAGCGATCTGGTGCAAATGTTTGGTGCAATACTTTTTCATAAGTGTTAAAATCACGGAATTTAGCTTTTATTCCGAATGTGCACCATCTGTGTGTATGTATAAAGTCTAGTGAGGTAGAGCTTAGGGGAAGGGGGGTTCCCCCTCCCGCTCGCGGAGCTTTTGCGTTTTTAGAATTGAAATAAAGCGATCTGGGTATAGCCACAGTCTACTTCTATGCATGGCGGAAGGGGGGGGGGGAGGGGCGGGCGAGAAGGGAGAAGGCGTGGGCGAGTGTTATCTCCACCCTTCCCACCCGATGGAGCTTTTGCCTTTTTAAGGTTGAAATTGAGATATCTCGTTTACGCATATTTGATGGAATCAACATTATTGGGAAATCACCAAAGAAAAAAAAAACGGATGGGGGGGGGGGGGGACTGAGGGAGGAAAGGGTCGATTAAAAGGGGAAATTCCCCTTATACATGAGGGAACCTTGAGTTTTCGAAATATAAGTGATAAGTCTTGTGCACTCAGAATTATTCATAATTTTTTTTTTTTTTTTAATCTAAAAAGTATATTAAGCTAGGGAAAGAGGCACAGACGGGGAGGGTTTGGGAGGGGGATACCCCCTCCCAAGCACGAGAGATTTTGCATATTTTGAATTGAAATTCAACGATCTGGTGCACACTTTGAGTGAAATATTAAAAAAAAAATATCTTATTTGATGAAAGGTTGCAAAGGAGACCCGTTTCATGTGCATGCATACAGTATACACGCATTTTTTTTTTCGCCTCCCAAATCCCCGGTCCAAATCTTAGGGGGGGCGATCGCCCCCATCGCCCCCCCCCCCCTGGCTACGCCAGTGCGTGGAAGCGTTGCAAATTTGCAGCAACAGTAATAAAAAAAAAGTTGTTTGACGCTAATAATGCATTAAAATCTTCCTTTCATCTTTAGTGTACTGGAACCAACATGTAGACTGAAATCGTCATTGATATATTTTAGGTATACATATTTTTTTTCGTAGTTTCAGTTTTAAATGTTTGCAGGTAACATAACATGCAGCTGAAATTTACCAAACGAAAAACACTGTCAATCGATGTCTTTAAAAGCGAACTCAACTCCACATTCAAATTTACTTTAGAGAATTGATTTTTTTTTTTTCGGAAGAATCCCAATCAAACCATCACACAGAGATGAACAGAGTATTTCCAACTTAAGAGAATACAAAATCATACGTTACCCCCTCCATAAAATATTCTAAACACTCCTCCGATGGAATTTAGCGGGAGTTAATGAAATGTGACCGCAAATCCTCACACCACGCAAAAGTTTCCAATGTGTGTATTTTGGGCCTACTTGACTGAATAGTGGTTTCTACGAGTTACTCTCTGTATATTCCCTCTTTTTTAATCTGCAATTGACGTTCGGAAGTATGACATTTAATCGAATAAAGAGAGGTTTTTGGCAGTTGCAATTTGAACATTTTTTCTAAGTCAGTGGTAGCCTTGATACTTTGACGCAATCACAAATAAAAGTTTTAAGTTGATCTAAATCTTCTCTCAGTAGTCATCGTATTCTTTTTGTTCCCCACACAAACACACACACAAAAAAGGATTAATTGATGCCTTTGGTTAAGCCTTTAAATTCAAAACTTTTTTGAAATAAAAAATTGTATCCCCAAGCGTGCATATTGGATTTTCCATCAGCCAGCCAAGTCAATGTCTTTACCCACCATGTCCCTCTCGACCCAGATGAATATGGGTATCTGGCAATGCTAAAGATAATAATAGTGGCAGGGCCCTCTGATAGAGCAGTGGCAATACTGGAACGGCTGCCCTGAATAGATAAGACCTTATCATTATCATCACATAGACATACCTCTAAGAATTCATTCTCTACCTTCCTTTGCAATTCCGCAATTTCGATGGCCCTGTTGCTTGACAGAAAACATGCTGCCATGCCCTGCCGTGTGGACAACAAGTGTCGCCTGACGGGCACAGGGCTGCAGCTAGCCGCCAAGAGCAGCTGCAAGGTGAATAGCGCCATCAGTGTCATCTTGAAGTGAGGCACAGTCTTCCCAATCTCTGTTGCAGTTGTTGCCATTCCAACGTTTGTTAAGAAGTGGTCTGGAACAGAATTGGAAAATTTATCGAGGATAAAAGGAAAAGGGTACTCTTCATCTTGATTGTGATGTCATATTGTGAAAGCATCGCTTCATAGCACCATATTTACTTCAATCACATCCTTCACATAACCGTTCCTTATCTACTCATGCTTGTGCATTCTTTTTATTAGGGCTTTTCTTAGTTTTCCGATACAAATCCACTTTACTCACATTACAGGTACCCCAATGCGTCTTAATAAGATTAATACCAAATTACTTCGCTAAAAAATTTGTACAATCAGAAGTTGAAGGAACAATTATAGTCTCGTGCGACATTTGATTTGTTTCGTTGTGATGGGTAAAGCTTACAGAATGTGATTTTGTATGTATTTCTGTCCGTGAGGTCAAGCAAGCTTTATGCACATCTGAAGAGTTTAATTGCAAAACGGCTTAAGTGTGGTTTTAAACATGTTTAAAGTAGGTCCATCGTCAGACAGAGCAAGCAGAACCTTTACAATGATGACTCAATTGATACGTTACAGTGACAAAGAACGCCCTATATTTCCTTATCTTTGTTGATTAGCAGCTTTACTCGCAAATAATTCATTTTGAATCAATAAGAATGTAGTTAATCACTTGCCATCAAACTTTTCACTTGTACAAATTAATAGAAGTCAAACGAAAAGGTTTCATGATACTTTCCCAGTCAAGTTTATATTTGATTCGGCCAGTCGTTCAATTTCTTACTTCTGTCCAAATCTAGCTATATATCATTTGAAGCGGATTGCCCCTTCGATAACACTCGCATTAAACTTCCCTTAATTGCATCCGAATTCAATTTGGCGTTGATTTTATACATGTGTGTTTTGCAAACCTAAAAAACAATGACTGAAGTGATCAGTTCATAATCAAATCACTCCTGGCAATACGTAGTATTTTGCTCTATTTTTATAGGAAGCATTCAATCTTACTATCAACACATCTTTTCTAATGCATTACAGCTCTGTCTGGCTCTCTCTTTCTCTCTTACCGTCTTACCATCATGCAGCTACGCTAAAGGTCATAGATAAGAAGAAACATAATCCTAATCCAATAACATTACACAGCGTAACATAGCCTAACCTAACAAAACATAACATAACATAACATAACATAACATAACATAACATAACATAACATAACATAACATTACATAACATTACAAAACATAACATAACATGACATGATTTAAGATATCAGAACTTAAAAATAACTCCGATTGCAGGTAACAAAAAGGCCAAATTGCAATACCACAGTGTAAAAACCAACGATACTGAAACACGTACCTTTTTTCAAAATGAAAGAATATGGAAGAGATATTCGTATCCAAATGGTACAACACATTTGAGAAGAATGAACACACTTAGTAAAGATCAGGGGATATTATACTGTTATAAAATCATGTTAATTATGATCGTTAAAATGTAAATAAACGAAATGGAATGAACATGAACAGCGGTGTTGCGCAATAACATAACCGTTTTGCTGAAATGAAAGACATCGTTGCAAATTTGGTGGAAACGTTTACTGAAGCTACTGTAAACTAAACAGGAGACTATCAATGGCGCATGTCTCTCTGCAACTGAATATTTTCCAGCAGTATTAAGTTCTGGAATTAGGGAGACTTCGTTGTACTGTTTACTGATATGGTTGAAATCTGCACTGTTTGCATAATGAGGAATGCGGCCAAAACACCTAAGAAGTTTAATAAAGATCATTGGATGTAACTTCGATATTAATGTTTCATTTCAGCTCTTCATTCTTAGGTGTTCAACCAAAACACCTAAGAATTTTGATAAAGATCATTGGATGTAACTTCGATATTAATGTTTCATTTCAGCTCTTCATCAACATTGACGCCAGGATATACTTCACTGATTCACCAAATTTCATAGAATTGCCGCAGTAACAGAATAATTCCATTTCGTTAAAAGATACGACCTGGACAGATGAATAAATATCGCCGCAGTCAGACCGCAGAACATACATTAATGTTCTTCTTTTCTTTTTTTTTTTTTTTTTTTTGGGGGGGGGGAGAGATTTAACTTGCACGTATATATATATATATATATATATATATATATATATATATATATATGAAGGGGTCGGTGCAATATAGTGCTAACCCACACAATAGTCATTTTGAGGTAATCGCTGTTGAACGTTTGGAAAGTCCATACATTGTACATTAATAAAACATGAATACAGGCATTTTTTACCATCTTACTGGTTGAATTCAAATATGATATTTTCACAGAGGTTAGAGTGAAGGATAAGGATTATGAAAATGCATGTAACTCAATTTTGACAAAAGTGTGGGTTAGCACTATATTGCACCGACCCCTTCATATATATATATATATATATATTGTTTGGTTTCGTCTCACAGAGCTATGACCTAAAAGTGGCTATATCTCCACTGAAAGAACACAGAGAAAACCTAGCAAACTTGATCGCTAAGCAAACAAACACCAAACACAGACACCGAACAAAGGACAAACAGAGCATCAAACAATTTTATTGTCTCCTCTAACGACAACTGAATATGGTTTAGTGTACGGCGTCAATACAAGCCGCCTTCTTCTTAATTCCAACTCAATCTCGCTCAACAGACGCAGAATAAAAACAAACTAATAAGAACTATTTTGATTGACATATTCAACTTTCAGTCATACTGGGAGGAGAGCAAAAAAAAAAAAAAAAAGAGGAAAAGAAAGAAAGGACCTGATGATCTTACTATATTAGATTGAGGGAAATCAAATCAATTTTGAATTTACCTTTAAGTTACACTAATGGTGGGCCCCTCAAGTGTCGACGTGTTGTAAGTAATGTTGATGAAGAAAGAGAAGGTGCATTCATTCGCAGTATCGCAAGAAGAGTAAATGGTAGGTAGCACCGTTCGAACCTCGAATTTAAGGACAATCGAAGTCCGGGTACGGGTCATACCTCACCCGCAGTACTTCATCTTTTCGAATGTATGTAAAAAATATTAATATACCAACAGAGAGAGAGACACACACAAAAGACAACATCCAAAAAAGAAAAAAGAAAAAGAAAGCGCTTGTAGAAAATACCCAACCAGCAAACAGTCAGCCGAAACAAAATTGATAAATTTCAACCGGACATACAAATTTGAATCGAGCAGTGATGCACTAAATGCCCGACCATTCTAATTCGCTTTTCTATTTGCGTACGGATTGCATGAGAGAATGGATGGCCCACTCCCATGCCATACTCCGCCGAAATACTTGAACCGGATATGTCGTATATTGCGCATTTTTGCTAAATCTCGGGCGCAGTGAGTGAATGTTGTTTCGAAGTATCGGAGGCAGCATCGACGGTGAATAGAATTTCGGAGTCTTGAGTTCCGTTTACGTGTCCAGGGTAGATAATAGTCGCCCTTTCCGGATGATTTCACCTGCTGACCCATAACTCTATTCCTGGAACAGTTTGGGAGTCATGAGACGGTATCACGTCATCTTGGGCGAATACTCTACCTTCCTTTCATTTCACTGGAGGATGACAGCGAAACCGTGTCGTGTCGAAAGTACTTCTCTTGAGAGTCAGTTGTGATTCAGTGCATCGAAACTGATGGCTAGCAAACTCTCATGTCTCTTTTGTTATGATATACGAAGTACTGGTAGTATATTTAAAATACATATCATCGCGACCAGACTGATTTATTTGCTTATTACGCCATCCTGGAAGAGAAGTTGCATATATATATGTATATATATATATATATATATATATATATATATATATATATATATATGTATATATATATGTGTGTGTGTGTGTGTGTGTGTGTGTGTGTGTGTGTGTTTGTGTGTTATGCATGTTTCTGTTATGGGGTGCATGTAAGCCCTTTAATAGTGTAATAATGTACGGAAGAAAATTGACTCTCGTTCTTTGATGTGATAAAATGCTGCGATGATTCTTATAGCCAACTGTACAATCCAGACACAACATGGAAATGAACCGTTTCGCATGAAGTAGTTAGTCTCTAAGATACGTAGATAACAAAGTAGGGCTGCCAGATCCGGAAATGATTATGATACTATTTCTGTATATGAGACTCCTCTTTCGTCATATTGTTTGAGCGCCAAAAACTTTGTTATCCACAATGCTATACAATTTCAGCTGAGTGAATGTAACGAGGTTTGCATGGATGTTGGCGTATCCCTCACGCATCATGCACCTGCACACGTACACACCTGCAATCATCAGAAAAGTCCCATTTCACACAAAATTTATTTGAAACCGAAGGGTCTGCTGGAATAGCTTCAGACGTAGGATGTGTACAGATGAATGTGAAATTGAATATTGCACTCGATGAGCTACTTGAAGATGTTCGGTTTGTAGCTCTAACTGCCTCATTGTGGTTTTGCAGCCTGGTTTTATATCGGACTATCAAGCTTTTCATGCATATGATTATCTCGCCCATCCCTCAAACCAGTTTAGAATCAAACATTAGATCTATCACATACATGTGTCTTCCCTTGCCGAAACGTTTAACCAATAGAATAAATGGTCGTTGGACAATTGGATAATTATGCCCTCACCATTCAATGGACAATGCCAGTAAATTTAAGATAGAGACCAATATCAGCACATTACCACACACCAAGTTGAACTAGCTATCTCCCATGATGGGGAAAAATGAGACTGTCATTATTTTGTCCACTTTTCTTGAACAGTGCCTGAGTTCTACTACTGACCATTGATTACAATATTGTGAGAAAATCTCAGAGCATTCTCAGAGGATTCAAAACACTTTCAATTATTCAAATTCATGAAATTCTTCCGTCGAGATGTTTTCATTGCAACTGATTGACAAATTGCCCTACATCGAGGTTGATAAGCACTGAATTGATCAGTGTTTTTAGTAGTAGCCACGATAAAGGAAATCATGAGTGTAAAAATTCGAGCAGGATTCGAACCCACGACCTCCTGATCCATTATACATCAGAACCGTGACGTCTTATAGACTTCTGAGCTACGATAAGTTTAGAAATTTGCAGGGATAATCAGCTCTGTTGTATGACGGGTAGGATATGAATGAATGCTACAGTTTGAAACTTACATAGTTGTATCTTTAAACATTTCAGAGAGGTGATTGTTGGTATATTTATGCTTGAATGTTGCTGCTTGCCATGTATGCATATCGGAGATTCTAAGAGTCTTTAAATCATGAAACAAACTGTGCTATTGTTGTTGTTTTTAAGAAAGAAAGAAGAGAGAAAAAATGGGGCCCTATACAAATAATTTTCCCCAACTGTGCTAGTGAGAACCAGTAATAACTCCTACGCCACGTTTTGTACTCACAATATAGAGTTGATTTGGCTATATACCAGTTTCCCCACACACCATTTCAGTCTGTGATATGGGGTAATTCGAGTGCATTGTAAAGAATTCACAAGGTGTCTTAAGGAATTATCTTACTTTCCACAGGATCCAGATATTTTTTTGAAATTGTTGAATAAACTCGGTGTATGATCGGACCATATTAGGTGTGAATCGATAGTTAGGCTACCCCCCCCCCCCACAAAAAAAAAACAAACAAAAAAACGGTAAACTGTTGATCCAATTGTTTACCATTAATGTGTATTATTATCCATTCGTGTGTTGTTATTTCCAAAGATTTTTTTCAGTATTTACTGACAGTTTATTTGACTTGAATTATGTTGAAACCTGTAATAATTCTGAGTTGATAACTGTAGTCAGTGTATGTAGGTTTTTATGAGAAACAAAAATGCTCATGTCATCTGCAAACAGAAAAACTTGCTCAGATCCATAAAAATCCTAATAGCGTTTTTTAGATAAACAATTCGACAATTTTATCATGTAATTGAATAATAATAGCATAATCGGTAGAACGTCTTTTTCTAAAACAATAATGTATAGGAAAGAAATCCCCTTGAATATCGGACTTTTAATTTCTAATCTGGTAAATGAAGACTGGTCAGAGGTGTTCCATGAGTCCAATACTGACAGGGCCTATGACATATTTATATCTAGGTTAACTGACTTAAATGAGTAAAAGTATACCGTTTACAGGAAAGATAAAAAACCTTTGATAACTAAATGCATAACGCGATCTATAAACATTTGTAATAAATTATTTAAACTTGTTCTGAAGAGAAAATTAAAATCACAATACTGAAAATATCGTTTTTACAGGTATAAACTTACCACAGTGTTACGACTTTCTCGAAAACTTTATTACTCACGGAAAACTGAATCACATAAAATTGATATAAATGCTCTTTGGAATAGGCAACCTACTGTAAATCGCAGAAGAATTTAACACGTACATGTAGTTTGTTGAGATGGACCCTTGTCTTGCCTCTACCACAGATGCGGGAAATGGTCATTTTACTTAGTACTTACCGTCATCTTCTAAAAGTTCCTTATCTCTTACGTCTACTTATCGTTATGAAATTACCAAAACAGTCAAGTAACTTAAAACCAGTAAGGGATATGATGGGTTAAGTGCTAACGTTGTGAAGCAGATAATTCATCATATATAGCTGACCCACTGTCTCATTTTTTTTAATGTATAACTATCGCTTCTCTGGTCAATTCCAAAACTCATTAAAAATAGGCAAGGTTGTACGAATTTACAAGAAAAATGTCCCATGTCAAATGATTATCTTCCAACTTCTTTGCTTCTGCCCTATCCAAAGTTCTAGAAAAGAATACATAAAAGACTTCATGGGTTTTTCAATAATAATAATATCATAAGTTCCTATTCAATAATTTTGTTTATGTCGTGCTACAGGCGGCGTAAAATGTCACTATCAGTGATAGTAGATATTAGTAAGTGGATGATATATTTCATAATATAAATTCCGTTGGTAGGTCCAAATGTGTTTCTATACTGGAAGGAGAAAGGCACCACGAGCTGGAATCTGTTTCAGGAATGAGTTTCTACAGCCTATGTGAATCTGTTGCATTAGATTTTCCTCTACTCTGACATCCTAAGCCTAAATTTGTCAGCAGGTTTATCAAGATATATTGTGGTTAAATAAAACACACATCTTGAACCGAGAGATTAACGGTACCTGATTAGGCTACCCCACAGTTAACTTTTTTCCGCGTTCAATTCTACCTTGAATGTTCATATCTTACCCTTAATATTCTGTTTTTTCCCCCGTATATTATAACCTTATCCTGAATGTGTGTATCAAACAACACTCCTTCCGTGTTACTTGATAGTTCTTGAATTGCACAGTCATATTAGGCCTAAATGTGTCGTTCACGGCCCGCCATCAACTATCAAGAGGTTGTTATTCCTTAGTATTATTTGTTAAGCAGTCACGAATGACTTGTTACTTGTTAGAATTTGAAACCCACACATTCGTTGTATCACTCTTTTTCACCAAAAGGTCACGGTCATGTCAACTTAAGTGTGCCAAGCATGCTCACCCCAGTACGCTTATCACCCAGATTGTGGGTTTTTGTCACATCAGTAATTGTTTCTGCTGTACGAGACACGGCTATTTCCTCTCACGATTATACACTGTACTTTTTTTGCTTTACTCCACTTTAATGTACCTAAATTTTCAATTGTTAGCAATCTTGTGTTTAGCACCTGACTGGACCCAAAGATTGGAGGGGGGGGGGGGGTATGGTGTGTGGCCGTGACATCCCGGGAACGTGTCCAGGATATGGACGTTCGGAGTCTGATCTTGATTGTGTTCACATGTGCATTTATGTGCTCGAAATTAGAGCAATTCCTGTTCTACGTTATTTTGGATATACTTTCTTCCTTGAATGTGTTACGATTTATTGTTACTTCTCAATGCATTTCCGGTTCGACAATCAATAACTGCCATAATACTCTATGTGTTAAGTGCTCCCGCTCGATTACAAAAAAAAAACAACACAAAAACCCACATGTCTGCAAGTGTATATAAGAAACTGCTGGTGTCTCTGATTTGTAAACTATTCGATAACATATTATTGTTCACATATATACGCAAACTGAATTCTGTTTCTGGAAGATGCTTCAAGTCCCTATCAACTCATATAATATCCAGAATAACCACTGTAGCTCGGTGTGTCGTAACATTGATACCCGAGAATTTCGAGCTTAAATTTGTTAAATGCTTTTATGGTCGCTACTTCGTCTTAGTGACGCAGATTGCTCACAGTGCTTTTTTGTTATTTGTTTGCTCCATGGAATTTTCCAACACCTACCGCTCATCCTTTGATATTGTGTACTTGTTCCTTGTACATAGTTCAGCAAGTTACATTGCATTCTTACCACCATCACTTCTTCCTTCTTTATCTCACGTGAATGTTAGTAGTTTTGTTACTGTTCATCGGCGGAATGTTATTTTCGAGCACTGCTTCCAAGAGACATATGGCAACCAAAGTCATGAGCATGCATTCCTAGTAAACAAGTCATTATGTAACTTGTGTTTGCCTATTTTCAAAAATGGCTGAACAAATTAACGTAAATCTTCCTCCCGCAATGAATAACGAAGTATGTGATTACCAGCCAGCTGCATTGAATTTTTCTTTAAACTGGTCTGACTGTGAAGAAAGTGACAGCACCGACTTTGTCTCATCTTTAAATACAGAAACTCAAGAATTAAAGCTTGACTTAGATACTAATGATGTTTCTGCTCAAAATTTATCCTCTTATTATCATTTGGAAAAAGATATCATCACCTTATCTCATTCTAAAGATCTTTTTGTTTCACATATTAATATTAGGAGTCTAAACAAAAAATTTGACCAATTACTTTTACTTGTTAACGAGTTGCAATTCACACATACTATTATTGGCCTCAGTGAAACATGGCTAAAGGAGACGTCACCTTCCTCCCAATTCATGATCAGTGGCTTTAAATTACTTACTAATAACAGGAATAGTAAGAGAGGTGGTGGAGTAGGTTTCTATGTCACACGAACTTTGAATTGTCAGTTGCTACATGAATATTGTATCATTTCAGAATGTTTTGAGAGTATTTTCATTGAGGTTATAACTCCACACAAATGTAACATTATTTTGGGGGAAATTTACAGGCCACCTCATTCCAACCCTTCTGAATTTATTGAGTTAGTTCACGGACTTCTTTCTGACAAATATTTTGCCAATAAGACATGTATTATAATGGGTGACTTTAATATAAATCTTTTGAATTGCAATGATACTCCAATCTGCCAAGATTTCCTCTTATGTTGTCAAAATCTTATATTCCCCTTATAAGAAAACCTACTCGTATATCTGATGATACTTCTTCTCTCATTGATAATATATTTATTAATAATTTATCTTTTGACGTTACACCTGGTATTGTTGTTTCAGATCTCTCACATCATTTCCCAGTATTCCCACTTGTTTCCCAGTTCTTCACGAGAAGAACACCAACTCATAACTCTGGTTTTCGTGATATATCTGAATGTAATCTAAATAGACTTAGGGAGGGATTGAGGTTAGTTGACTCGTCTCCTATTTACAGTTCTGGAAATGTAAATGCGTCTTTTGAAATTTTCATGAATATTTTAACAACAAACTGTAATAGTTATGTACCATTAATAAAACGATCTAGATCAAATTATAAGAAAATACCAAGACAACCATGGATCACGAGATCTCTCCTTAAGTCTATTAATAAGAAAAATAGATTATATTGTAGATACCGTAAATCCCCAAATGCTTTAAACAAATCTTTTTATATTCGTTATCGAAATACGCTTACATCTACTCTACGTACAGCTAAGCAACAGTATTTCTCCAATCAGTTTGACAAATGTAAGTTCGATATAAAGGGTACGTGGAAGGTGATTAACACAGCTTTAAACTCCACTGTAGATAAAAATTCTCCAAATTCCATTTTTAAAGACCGTTGTTTAGTAGATGAACCAGGGGCGATGGCGGATATATTTAACGACTTCTTTGTTAACCTCGGGCCAGATCTTGCCCGCAAAATACCGCATTCACGGACACCTTTATATTCGTTCTTAGGGGATAGGAACGCACTGACTTTCTTTTTCGTTCCTATTGTTGATGATGAAATTAAAGAAGTTGTTCGTAAAATGAATAATAAAAAGAGTACAGGTGATGATGGTATTTCAATTTTTCTTTTAAAAAATGTGATAAATGAAATAGTTTCTCCTCTCGTTTATATTTTAAATCAATCTTTATCAAGCGGAAAATTTCCTGATAAGATGAAAGTCGCTAGAGTTGTTCCTATATACAAAAAGGGTTCTAAAGAACACGTTAATAATTATCGCCCGATATCTCTTTTAACTTCAATTTAAAAAATTTTGGAAAAGCTTGTTCATAAAAGAACTCTTAGATTCCTTGTTAATTGTAATATTCTTTCGAATTTGCAGTTCGGTTTCAGAAAGCAACACAGCACTACCCACGCTTTATTGGCTTTTATTGATAAAATGGCACATGCTCTTGACGATGCTTCACACACCATCGGTGTTTTTATTGATTTCTCGAAGGCTTTTGACACGATAGACCATGATATTCTCCTTTATAATTTAAGCCATTACGGCATTCGCGGGACGGCTTTAGAATGGTTTAGAGATTATCTTACTGAGAGAAAGCAGTATGTTTATTTTAATTCAATTCAATTCAATTTATTTTCATACTCCTCAATGAAGGAATGTACATCAAATATGATAAAAAACACCCATAGTGAATCATAATATCCGGCTTGGATGCACAGTAAATTAAAGTAAGCATGTAAAACATATAGCGGTCAATCATCGTACGTTTGGTTCTATGTATAACGCTAAAGAAATATGATGGAACCTACTTAAAAGAGAGCTTGTTAAGCTAGGTCCCAAATTCTGAACAGAGTGTAAAGATGAGGAGCACGGATGCAACGTAGGACCAAAATAAAGAGAAACAAAAATGAAAGGCAAAAATACCTGGGGCACTAACAGAATCTTCTCAATACGTTAATAGTCATGAGTCCTCAATGAAATCAATTACATGTGGTGTCCCCCAGGGTTCCCTACTCGGCCCGCTACTATTCATCTTGTACATAAATGACCTCCAAAATTCATCAGAGATTCTTTCTTTTATATGCTTTGCAGATGACACAAATTTATTTCTTTCACATCGTAATTCTAATACGCTTATTCATATGTTAAACAACGAACTGAAACTTGTTCAGTCCTGGATTCATGCCGACAAGTTATCACTAAACATTGATAAAACATATTATATGCTGTTCAGTAACTTTGCAACTTATTCCTGGTCATGTTCCAATTAATGGCATTAATTTAACGAAGGTTGATAGTATTAAGTTTTTAGGACTGTATATTGATAGCGATTTATCTTGGAAGTCTCACATCAACTTTTTAACCAAAGTTTTATCTAGGAATGCAGGAATTCTAAACAAACTGAAAGATTACTTCCCCACCAATATATTGCAAATTATATACTCGACTATGATTTCCCCTTACCTCAACTACGGAATACTGGCATGGGGTAACACGTCCCAATCTTTGCTTGACTCGCTCTTTCTCTTACAAAAGCGCGCTATTAGACTAATTAATAAGACTGGGTATTTATCTCATACAGATGAATTTTTCCATAAGAACAAAATTTTGAAATTGTCAGATTTGTTTTATTACAATCTAGGGATATTCATGTATAAATTATCCAGAACGATCTTCCTGATATTTTTTTTGCATATGTTTAAAAGAAATTACTCTATTCATAGTTATCCCACCCGCCAACGTGACGAGTATCACCTACCACGTACCCGAACCATTTTTGCGAAAAAAAAAAAAAACAATTATGTATACAGGGCCGAAATACTGGAACGATCTCCCCATAGAACTCGCAGGTTGTTTGTCTTTATGTCGACCTTCAAATACAAATTAAGACAGAATTTATTGAATAATTACATTGCTTAATTATTCAATAAATTCTGTCTTAATTTGTATTTGAAGGTCGACATAAAGACAAACAACCTGCGAGTTCTATGGGGAGATCGTTCCAGTATTTCGGCCCTGTATACATAAAGAAGGTGATACTCGTCACGTTGGCGGGTGGGATAACTATGAATAGAGTAATTTCTTTTAAACATATGCAAAAAAATATCAGGAAGATCGTTCTGGATAATTTATACATGAATATCCCTAGATTGTAATAAAACAAATCTGACAATTTCAAAATTTTGTTCTTATGGAAAAATTCATCTGTATGAGATAAATACCCAGTCTTATTAATTAGTCTAATAGCGCGCTTTTGTAAGAGAAAGAGCGAGTCAAGCAAAGATTGGGACGTGTTACCCCATGCCAGTATTCCGTAGTTGAGGTAAGGGGAAAGAAGGAAATTTCTTTCTCGTTTACGTGCCTTTTCCTGGTGTGTTGGTTGTTGTCATTCAAATCAGTTAAGCCTCTCTGTTTGCGCTCTTAAATTCCTTCACACCAGTACCCTTTTTCGTACCCTAAGACTTCGGAACGCGTGAACAGCTGACTTGTTGTATTCCCCTCAGTGCTATACTGGCTGGTAATTCTAATTCTAATTCTAATTCTTCTTTGAATGTTAGTACTTGTATGTTCACTCTTTAGGTTTCCCGTATCTCTTCCGAGGACTCGCATGTCGAGTTGTTCTCTTTTCACCATTATTCAAATCATATTATTACACTATTGTCAACATTGCTAAATCAACTGTTCTTACATCTGCAGAATGTGGTTGTCTGTATATCACTATTTGTATTGAGAAGATTCTGTTAGTGCCCCAGGTATTTCTGCCTTTCATTTTTGTTTTTCTTTATTTTGGTCCTACGTTGCATCCGTGCTCCTCATCTCTACACTCTATTCAGAATTTGGGACCTACGCTTAACAAGCTCGCTTTTAAGTAGGTTCCATCATATTTCTTTAGCGTTATACATAGAACCAAACGTACGATGATTGACCGCTATATGTTTTACATGCTTATTTTAATTTACTGTACATCCAAGCCGGATATTATGATTCACTGTGTTTTTATCATATTTGATGTACATTCCTTCATTGAGGAGTATGAAAATAAATTGAATTGAATTGAATTGAATTGAATTGAATTGAGTGAAGAGCAAATGTATTAAGGATACCAACAGATTTATGTGAGGTATTTGTTTTCATTTTCAATTAATTTATAATAATATTCTCCGCCTAAATAAACGTATTTATTTTCATCTTTCAAATTTATCTAAAAATTATCTGAAAAATTGCCGGGTGGTCTATGAATTATAAGTAAAAGATATCTTTTTTATGTTCTTTAAACTATTTCAATAGATAATGATTCGCTACTCATAAACCACGGTCACAACGGCAACACCGGTCACACCGAATCGCGACGTTTATAGGATCGCAAAGACTTCGAGATCTTTGATTTTCCGTCCACAACTAGCCGCGGTCACACTGGCAAATGATTGAGAAGCTCTAGATCGCTATCTTTAAGATCTCGATCTTTTTCCAGTGTGAACGCAAACTTCCCGCAAATCTTCTAGCGAAACTTTCCACTCAAACTAGGGATATTTCCCCAACCCCGCCAAACTTTCCGATCTGTTGCCAGTGTGAACGTGACCAGTCCACCACTTGTTTGCGGACGTTGCCTCCAAAACGCGCGGCCATTGTGATGTGCAGGTGTTCATTTTTACGTCACAATCACTAGCCATCAGACTGGCGAACTCTTTCTCCTTTCTTGCGCACGCGCACTAGTGATCCAAACTTCTCGATCCAAATATCGAGAAGTTTGGCTGCCAAGGCCCTGTCACACCTTTCCGGGCATGTCTTGCGTGTGATTTGCGGAGAGCAATTTTTGCAATTTTTGCATATGTATATGCATGTAAATATATGATATTTTTTCCATTTTTGAAGCGCCATGAGCACTGAAAAGTGGACCTGTGCGCTATACAAGTAGCCACTATTATTATTACCCGGAGATCCCCGCAGATGGCCCGCACATAACAGCAGCTAGCACGTATCTCGCCCGTAGTTGCCCGGAGGTGCGCACGGAAATCCTATTCACCCGCAGCCATGTTTAGGCCCTGTAACACCTTTCCGGGCAAGCTACTCGGGCTTGTTACGTGTGAGGATTTTCCAGCATACAGGACAATTTCTGAGGGCGGACAAGGATTTGGGCAAGTTTTGAATGCATCTTACCTACTGGACGCGTGCTACTTAAGTTCTACTTGCGGGTATTCTGAGTGACCTGCGTGCCAGGCGCGTGGGGGCTGACAATCAGTGAAGGAATTCTTCTGAAGGACTATGATTTGGCAGAAGTCCCAGGGAATGTCATTATCCTGCCCGCAGCTGACTCTTAACTAACTAGCAGAATGGCAGTAACTGACCTCATCATGCACGCACTTTGCTCGTATATCTCGCTCCACGCCTGCAAAACTGACCTGGTACACGGATCATAGTTGGCAGTATCCACACCGCACCTTGCCAGTAAAATACCCTTCTTATGCTCGTAGAATGTCGTCTGCGTGGATTTCTGCTGGCAATCTCCGCGACTCACCCGGAACAAGTTTTGAGCATGCTCAAAACTTGGCTGCCAGTAAATCAGACTTGCGTGCGCAACTAGGGGCGACTACGTGCTAGGTACTGTCACTGTGCAGGCCATTTGCGGGGACCTCCAGGGAGCAAAAAAAAAAAAAAAAAAAAAAAATGTTCCCCGCAAGTCACAAGCAAGGTTTGCCCGGAAAGGTGTGAAGGGTCCTCGAGCATGCTCAAACTTGTTCCGGGTGAGTTGCGGGGGTTGCCCGAAGATGTACAGAACACCAGGAGAAGGGCCGTAGAGGTAGCACCTCGCAGGCAACTCCCAAGTAGAACGTAAGTAGCACACGTCCAGCAGGTATGACGCACGTGAAACTCTCCCAAATCCTTGTCCGCCAGCAGAAAATTATCCTGCGTGCTGGAATATCCAAATACGCAACAAGCCCGCGTAGCTTCCCGAAAAGGTGTGACAGGGCCTTAAAGTTCTCGGTGTTTTGCCAGTGTGACCGCGGATAAAAAGGTTCTTTTAATCTCTCTCCTGAACGGACTGTATCTGCGCTAAAAACAAAAACTACCACAGGACCTAAATTCTGGAATGACGGGGATAGAGAAATAATCCAGTCTCAGTCTCAAGCATAAACTCGAATGATTTTTCTTCTGAATTCATATCTAAAGCGATTTCATCTATCTTCCCGGGCTTTCTATGTGCATACTTTGCATTTCTGTCACTGTATCTCACCCGCGCCTCGTTCGGGTGATCACGCCATTCTCTTAATTGTAGTCTTGTGTCAGGGACATTCATTAATTTTTTTTCTTATATTCTTCGACGTTTGCATTTCCCTGCTCCATAATTTTTCATTTCTTTCAATTGTAAATTTCATGTGAAAATTCATCTTAAATCAGCATGTGGGAATCTATGCCATACAAGCAATGATTCTATGTAGATTTATCATATTTCACATGTTTTGTTCCCATGATATTTGTTATATTCGACAATTCACTCATTCGATTTCTTGTTATGTTTATGGTTTGCTTGTTAAAACGAGGAGTATGGAACAATGAAAAAAAAAACACACTCACAACAGACAGACAGACACACACACACACACACACAAGTATATGATATATATGTATAAATCTTATGATAATTATATAATACTTTGTATACACACATTTTCTATTTTAACAATTATTTCTGTTCAGAAAACGCTCGAATATTGAGGAGAAAAATTATCCTGAGCCTCATATCTTTGCAAAAGAAAAAGTCTTTCTTACAATGTCTGATATGCACTACCCAAATCAAGGATTTCATAGTTAGAATGCGGTAATACTAAACTTGAATAAAATGTCATAATATAGAAGTGTATTAATTACTCTTATATTAAGCGAAATGGTTTTGCACATATCAATATAACAACTTCACTGAAAGCTTGTTGTTATCACAAACGCCTAAGAATTCAATGAAATAATCTTCTTCTAGGGGAGTAGTATAAACTGCAAAATTTGCCTGAAAGTCTATACGAGTTGCTATAAAAAGCATACATTTTTTGTCTTCTCAATATTCAATGACATTTTGTTCAATCCACAGTGTAGCATTTTTTTAACTCATCATTCACTGTTCTTATCAGAATGCTGGGGTCAAGATAAGACTAGAAAAGGCTAGGCTCATCCACGAATGATACAAGTGAGAGTTTATCTGAGGACCAATGAAAATCAAGTTATGAGGAGCAATGGGCAGAGCAAGCTTCCTTGTGGAACACCACATTCAATGTGCCTTATGGGAAGGCGATACGGATATTGTCTCGACTGCCATCAAGCATAGGTTTAAGGAAACCAAAACCCAAAGAGAAATTTGGATTGACTGAAAGCAGCAACATTGGCAGAACATATCAGTGAAAGTTTGAGGAAAATCACACAATCGATGCAAAAGTTATGAATTTTTAAAGTTTTTGTGTTGGAACGGCTGGATGAGGAGACTACTAGAGTTCATGAAGTCATGTGTGGACAACAATATAAAGAAAATATAAAGAGAATTTCACACAAATTGATTTGTCATGAAAATTACATATTCCATCAACTTAGTAATAAACGTAGTAATTATTCCCCCTGCTTTCTGAAAGCGGTTAGTCAAGTGCTCTTTCATTATGCTTGAAAAGTGAAAGCATGTTGAATTTTCTTTGTGTTGTTGTCCACACATGACATCATGAACTCTAGTAGTCTCCTCATCCAGCGGTTCCAACACCAAATCTTGAAAAATTCATAACTATTGCATCGATTGTCCGATTTTCCTCAGACTTTCACTGATGTGTTCTACTAACGTTGCTGTTTTCACTCAATCCACATTTCTCTTTGGGTGTTGGTTTTCTTTAACAGCGCAGGAAGATATTTCATTTGAAAGCAAAAAATATGCTCTGAAAATCTGATATTTTGAAGTCTTTATTTTCACATTTTCTTTTTTTTTTTAATCATTCCACTTTTTATATCCCTACTTATTGTCTCTTCCATCATTTCTTTCTCTCAAATCCCTTTCTATAAGTGCTCCTTTCATTTCTTATATTCCTTGTATAGTTTTGTTCTGTCTCTGTTTTATTTTCCTTCCATGTGTGTCACTTATTTCCCTTCTCTGTTACTCTAGCATTTCTCTCCGTATCTCTCTCTCTCTCAACACGTGATCATGCCCTGTTAGCATATGGGAACGCATATATCACACTACATTAATGAAGGACCAAGGAAACAACTTGCTCAGATTAATTAGCAATAAATAGTTATAATTATTCGAAGTCTACAATGATTCAATGCGTTTGTGCCTTACATTGTTTTCATCCCAAACGCTTAAAATACATAACGCACTACTTTGGAGCTACAGCATTTTGAAGACACATAGACAAATAACATTCGTTTCTTGATAGAAAGCAGATAAAAAGAAAAAGAATACACAGTAGTGTATACATCACTAAATCTACATGGTAGATATAATTATTATGTTGATAGAGCGTAAAGCTTTATAACAGAATCGTTCCCTAGGCGCTTCACAGTCGTCGAAATAATATATTGAGACACAGTGAAAAAGCATGCATGACAATGGTATTACATAGTTAACAAACCAAATTAATAAAAAAAAAAGCTTCAACAACTCATCGATGTCATTTTGTCTGAAGTTTGTTGGAAGATTCTTCAAAGGTCCGGGAGCTACAGTGGAGAATGCATTGATGTCATCGAGCAAAAATCCTGACTGGAACTGATAGAAATTTGGCCTCATCATGGCACACATTTGATAAAGAAGAACTGGATAATGTTGATTCGTGAGTCTTGCCGAACTGGTTGTTCAGTATGGGAACATGTTTACGAATGCCTGAGAACTGTATTGGGACTACCCCTCTTATCATTCTTGTATCAATATTATATATTACTGCCTTATTTCCTTCACAGTGTTTCTAAAGAATACAGTATACAACACAGCCATGAATAGATAACGTTTATGACGAATATTCAAATAATCAAATGAATGTACGTATGTATATATTCAAACGAAGAGCAAACTCAAAGACAATGCATTGTCTCATAAACTCATATTTGTGTTACTGAATTCTGTAGTAACATTGACAATGATAGCAACAATGATGGCGCCAAAATTGCTACCTACAATGATTAACCCTGGTACATCGTGTATCTATCCCCCCCCCCCTTTGTAAGCCTGAAGAGGAACTATTTATGATATGAGAATATATCATTTTCTTAAATTTTCAATAGTCATAACTTATCAATTTGTGCGTTTGACAATCGTTAAAAAAAAAGAGATCATTCAGTAACAGATCTCACTTATTTGCCTTCAAAATTTTTCACAGATATGAAGCGTAATTGTCGCTTAACATCATTTTGAATGTATCCAATATTAAAAATAACTACCTGATGGTTTGACTATACAACAATGGTTTTATTACGAGCGCCATCTAATGCCTGCATGCATGAGCTCGGCTACTTAGCTGCGATGTCGTAAATGCTTTGATCAAAATTAGTTCAAAATGGAGGCTTTAAACTTTCAAGTTCATACGTAGGCTGTCTGAAATGATACCTGCTGTTTTGAGAGGGAACACAACGATCTGAATCACGGTATAACATTGCTTATAAAGCATACTTCATAACACAGTACAGAACGAGCAATGAAAACACTGCCGAATCATAATACGCCGATGTAAAACATCTACTATCTTTCATAAATATATGTATGAATTATATAGAAAATAATTTAACAAAGTTAACCTACATTTTTGTTTGGTGTATATTTTTTCTTAACAAGCAATAACAACCATCGAATGTCATTCCAGTCTTAGTACACCTTTTTGTAATGACATAAAGCATGATTTCAAATGAACGCAATCGTCTTTTTTTTCCCCTGAAAAGCATGAAGTCTTTTTTAACCACCACCAATATTCATTACCATATAATATTTTCGTATCTTGGTCTTTTTGTTACGTCTTTAGCCGTGCTCAGTTCAAAGTACACAGACGGAAAAGGTCCACAGATGGCAAACATATGAAATAGAGTACTATTTTGTATAACTTGCTTCAGTGTTGGAAATCGAGAAAGGTTCAATGGAGTGGCTCCGTTTTCACCATTTAACAAATAAATATTATCTTTCATAATGGAGAACATGGATATAAGCCGTAAAATTAGATTTCACCTCTATACGAGTTTACCACTTTCATAATTTTCCTCACTCCTGATATGCAGTTGAATGATGTATGAAGAATGACAGTGAAAGAAGAACGAACAGTTAAAGGATATTGAATAAGTACAACTTACGATGAAGGATGTGGACTGCTCTTATTTTATATTCCTTGGAACTTTGAACACAATATCGTTAGGTCTATCGCAGAGTCTCCACTTTGGACAAAATTCCGCGCACCTCCCATCTCCATGTCTCCCAAAACAGTATTCTTTCGCGGACAGCCTCTTCGTCTTCACTCTGGTGGTGCAAGAGGGGGGGGGGGGGGGAGGCAAGAGCGAGAAGAAAAGACAAAGACGGCTGTAGATGAGACTGATGAGATGACGTCATATTTATTGAGATCACTCTGGTTACACCGGTTACACTGCAGCCAACTTAGTAATTGCACGATGGTTATAACAAAGAAATTTACCTTGAGGTCAGGATTCAGTGACTGCAGGAATATTTCTAAAACACATCAACAAATATTGCTTTCCATCATTAAATGTGCATTGAAATTTAGAGGTGGCAATCTTATCATCACAAGATGGTCCTTTCGACGGTAATGTAAAATCTCCCCAGGATTTAATCGGTTGGGATGATGAGCGTCTTTTCAAGTTACCCATATCATACACGATCTGCCCTTCCTATTCCTCTCTAGTTTCAAGTGAAAATAAAAGAGTAGCTTTGGACAAATTAAAAATAAAATTTGCGCAGTATGATTTAGCAAATTAAGCTTTCGAATACTATTCATGTAGCAATGATTTCGGTCATAATCACTAGCAAATGACATGAGTGGATGAATATTTATCTCTACTCTTTCATAAATATCTTGCCTAGGATTGATTGTCTCATGTTTAAATGAGTGGAAAAGAAGAAATCATATTGCTTTAAATCAAGTTATATCAGAATGTTAATGACTGAGCAATGATGATTTTAACAAGGAAAGTCAGGACTATTGACAACCAATTTACACATATTACTGACATTTTCAGACGATGGAACTGAAAAGTTTGTTTTAAATGTCATATTCGACATAAAAGGTAATATGGTACGTGGTGACATAACGTGATGAGTCAAGTCCTATTATCTACATAGTCATTTCTGCCTTTTGCAGAAATATATGAAAAAAAATATTTTCACCATGAATCTAGTCAAACCCGATGAAAGGGCGTGAATTTTTTGCAAGTTCATTAAAACATCAAATCCTAACCCTACCCAAGTTGTGTTACCCCAATACTAGACCTTTTGTTCTGTTTCAGGACACAGAGGGCGTTGTTTAATATGTCAAATTAGTAGCTTTAATTCGCGAATTATCGATCACAATCGTGATAACGGCCGCAAAGCAAACATCGTGGAATTGTTGCCAAAAAACCCCAAACAAACAAAAATACGGCATGAAAGGGGCTATCCGAACAGAACGCAAATTGTGAATGTCATTTTGGGTACTGACGGAGACCAAATGATTATAGAGATAGTACTGAAAACACCGTTCCTTCTTTGGCACCACTTACCATTTGATGAGCTGTGGGGAGACTCGTGTTGTAACTGTAGCGTTCAAGAGGACACGAGGTTTCGTCGTGGGTTATGCCACTTAGAAGCGGACAGTTCTCAAACATGGACTTTACCTGTCAAAGAAAAAAGAGTGAAATTTTTTGTAAAACACTTAACTAAGTTGTCAGGTCCCACCGTTCCCACAGCGGCTTACATACGTAGTTATAGGAGGAGGCCATTTGGTAAAAGTCACCCAGAACCCCTTGTCTGGGACAGGGGGGCAACAACTTGGCTCATCGACTCCTCAGTGCTTTCCTATGTGCCTTTTATTGGAAAGAGAAGGCAAGAACACGAGAAGGCGATTCCGCCTGGGCACTTTTCTTAAACGAGAATACGAGACAGTGACTTGTTGAAACCATTCATCTTCAGTAAACAATGGGTATGTGTGACAAAGAAGTTTATGTTTGGCGTCTTTTGGGTGGGAGTAGCACCGTCTGATGTTTGAATGTTTATTGAGCACACGTATTTGAAGTTTTTAGTACGTACCAGGTCAAGTTGTTACACTGTAACAACTTGCCTCTTTTGTTAAATATTATTAAGGTGCAACAATTCAGTTAAGTTATGTTTTGTTACTTATACTGTCATGTTGTTTTTCGTACCTTAAGCTTATGTGCAGATATCCCATTGCTGAAGCATGATATATTTAGGCATTAAATGCTACACTCCTCAATCAGTTAAATCAGTGGCTTGTATGTGAACATTGAGCTATGTGAAAAAAAGAATGTTACGTTGCATAATTTACCAATATGTAACGCTGTTCGTAACTTCATTTCATTTACTTTGATGAGAAGCTTGCATTGTAGTGAAGAGAAAACTTACGTTATCCCGTTTATTTATGGTCAATGTTGCTAATGCCTATAATGCACGTCATATCCATCTTTGTCTTAATATGTAGCATCCCATCAGAGTACAAACAAATGCGCAAGCGTGCACGCACACTCAGAGACAGACGTGCAGACAGACAGACATACTTACATATACACACACGCCTGCCCGAATATCCTCGACACAAACAGGTACACAACTATTCATTAATATTCATTATCGGACCTGCTTTTACCCGATTTATGTATACTTTCTTTGTTATGAAAAAAAAAAAAAACAAAACCTCATGTGCTGTCACAACTTACCCAAACAGTGCGGAAAGTTGTTACAAAATTTTATGTATATTAATTGATATTTGCTCGACTGACATAGTTTTTACTGTCTCCACAATTGATAAAGGGTATAATTTCTTTTCACAGAAGAAAATGAAATAAATTTCTCGGTTTGCTTGCTTAATACACCTCAAAATGTTAAATTTATAACAACTAGACCCGATCTCCACTACATCATTAAAAAAAAGAAATTCTCACAAAACTTTTCTGAAACCATCAACATTCCCCTTCCCGAATGAATTTTTAATCCAAACGCAATTCTTCAAACGTTCTCCCCTCTCTCTACCAGTCTTTGAACTTCGCTTTGTGGTTTATCTATTCATCACCATCATCATGGGGGGGGGGGGGTGGGTGGGTAGGAGATATATTCCTTCCATCAATATATATTTCAAAATCTCGACAAGCTTTCGTCTAATGACAGCTGTGTGTGTATGTATATATAACGATGTGTGTGTGTATGTGTGTGATTTGATTTGATTTGATTTGATTTTTATTTATTTCAGCACAGTAAAAAGCCTGTTATCAACTTTAAAGCTGCTTTTCAGCAAGGCCGTGCATAAAAATTTACAAAATTGAATTAAAAGCAAAGAGTAATAGGTACAGTGATAGTAAAAATGATAATAAAACCTACTTAAACAAAACAAAAAAAAAGGCACACAAATGAACTGAATTAAAATAGGAATGGATATGAATATAAACATGAATTAATTTGCAATGACATAGAGTACATTTCTTTCGATAACAACTAGAATCAAATCTTGACAGGAAAAAAATGATATGCGAAATTAAGACAAAAATGAAATACAATTGTTACAAATTAGTGGCAAGAGAACATTAAATATAATATCTGGAAATTTACTTTCTGAATTGCTTTTATTAAAAAGAGGCCATGATTCGTTTTTTTTTTTCTTTTGCGTTTTTGGCTGTTTTTTTATTCCTATTTTGAGGGGAGCATTGTATGTCATTTTCTCGTCAAACTGCTTGGTATCTCCTCCCAGAAGGTAGGATCCCAAATTTAGTTCGCTGTGCGTTATTCCTGAACGCGGGTAGTCCGGTTGAGATATTATACTGAGCATTCTATGGCCAGTTAGGTCTCTTTCACACCTCACTGCTATGAGTGAGTGTGTTCAGTAATGGGTGTAACTAAGTATCGATTGGCAGTACATTGTGGAGGGAAGGGTAGGATAGGAAGTTTTGATGTGCTGTGACGAGGGGATAGAAATGTTTGTACTTGAAAACTGGGGGAGGGGAGGAACGACAGACGTCTGTCTAGCAATGGGCGAATTGAAAGAGAGAAGAGATTTGAGTGTGGAGGGTTTTTGTTTTGCATGGTTGTGAGGGTATCATAATTGCTGGGAAAGGCTGTTAGGGAGAATTTTTGGGTGATGACTTGTTAGTTTTAGATATAATACGCATCAGGTTTTTTTTTTCATATTGGTAATATTTGCTGTACTATTTTCATTTCATTTGTTGAAATGTATCATTGTTTGTTTTTTTCCTTGCTGCGATGTAGAGGAATACCAAAGTGATTGCTGTATTTTGTATGATTTGAATGGAAGCGAATAAATAGTATCGGGGAAAGAGTACATGCTGCATAGTTACATATTGCTCAATTGTCGACATCACTTTCACTTACCTCACAGTACAGACCTTGTGTCGCATTCAAGACTTTCGATGCATATTTCTCTCTGGTATGTCGCATGTTGGGCATTTCAAAGTTAGTATCCATGATTTTCTCAACGAAGGACGCGTTCATAGTTGCTGCCTTGATGAGTAGACATGACATCTAGTTCAACAAATAAAAACATTATAATGATATAAGTCATATGAATGAGTCCATTTGGAGCACAAACGTGTGTTTAGGTAAATGTAATGTGAAAAAAAAAAACTTACAGTACACATATAGGATTACAATTTTAGCAACACGGATGAATGCATGTACGCATGCCTTCTAGGCTAATGGCATTCTTACACATTACGCT